>NC_044495.1:48761293-48903793 GCF_902362185.1 Chanos chanos
TGATTTCTTTAATGCCATTGATTAAAGAGTTTGTCTCATTTAAAAAGGAATTTAATGGGTCTTTTACAAAGATTTGAGATATTTCACGGTAGTGTGTGTTTTTAATTAGAGTAGAGAAAACATTTTCCTTTCCCTTTTTTTTTTTAAACAAACTTAAAGCACCTATTGTCCACAGTGCTAATTGCATTTTTTCTTTGTCAAACATTTTTCAACCTCTGGGGTCATCTGAAATGAATCAGAAATGAAAACTGAAGAAGTGCTAACATGACTGACTAGAACTGTAGAATCATTCTTCCTGCACACTGCTAACCCGGGTCTCTCAAAGAAACCCCAAACCTTAATGATTTGAACATCCCAGAGACAAGGGTGGAAAGAGAACAAAGCGGATGCTTATTCAGTAAACTGCCCATGTGTGTGAGTTTTCCATTAATGAACTTCAAATGAACCTGTTTTCAAAAAACGCCTGAGCTACAGAAAAATCACATCAGACAGATATGTTTGGCTTATACTAGTGTATTACATTCTAGGCTTTGGAAAGAACAAGACACACACACACACACACACACACACAGGTTTAAGAGATGATTCTCAATGTCTTTGCCGTAATGAGGAGTTTCAATCCCCTCTGAAAAAGCAATTAACTCCCTCTAAAATTCTGTCACTTTTTCAAACGAGAAAAGAATACACATTAAATAGCTGATACGGGATAAGGAGACTCAATGTTTTCCTTTAGAGATTAAAAAAATACATATCCATTCATCCATCAAATTGCTATTGCACAATATTGTTCTTTTTTGCTTCCCTTGTAAACTAGGGTTTTTCTGAGAACTTGATTCTCTCAGCCCTGTGCAATGGTTCCTGGAAACACAATTCTGTATAAAAGTATTTTAGTTTTCCTATATTTTGGCATGCTCTTGCAATATTAATATGCTAATATACTGTTGTCAGATAAAATGGTGAATTACTATTGTCCCATTTCTTATATTCTAAATAGTTACTTTACTTTCACTGAAGGACATTGGAGTTCATCGGACCATAGGCCGTCAAGTTCAATATCATGTTTAATTAACAGCTTGTTTCCGAAAACTGGGTCGCCATGTTATTTGTCACATTATTATATTCACAAGACTTCAAAAGCAGTTTTAGAGTGAACTCTATAACTTTTACCTTTTTTAATTAAAAAAATAATCCCCATAGGAATAAGAGAAATTTAATATGCTGCATAACCTTGGTGATGGTGAGGTGAGTAACATTAGACAACACACAATATGACATAGACTGCTCTGAGAAGGCTAGTTGTTACCTACCTCAACATTGCTCCCCAGGAATGTTCTAATATGTTGTTTTGAATTAGTTGCCAAGCAGCATTATGGTTTGTATTTATAATTTAGAGAAAGGGAAGGGAACAGAGGCTCTCTATAAGGCAGCACAAAAGTATGAGTGTGTGTGTGTGTGTGTGTGTGTGTGTGTGTGTGAGATAGAGAGAGAGCACAGTGGGAAGAATGATGACAGCATGCCTTGTCTGAGGTTGTGTTTTCAGTGTTATATCTGCACAGGGAAACTTGACATTTATGTCAAACTATTCATCAATCCCACATGACTGTAGCTCTTTCTTTGTAGGAAAGTGATATTTGAGAGAAGTCAGAGAGATGAGATGTTTGATTCTCTGCCCTGCTCTCACAGTCTCACACACTGCTGATGTAGTATTAATGGTTGGACTGGGACGTGGGCTCTGTGTCGGACAGAAGACCAAACTGGGAACTGTGGGTTTATTGATGGAAGAGACAGTAGCCATATGAAACTGTGTGATCTATGTTACAGAACCCAGCAAAACCAACAGAATAAAACATTACACACACACGTGCATGCACACACACACACACACTTACAGAGTGCTCAGCAAACCAAATCATCACACTTAACACACAGATTTTACTGATTGGACTATCATTTTGAATTAAGAGTGCTATTTATAATTTTAAACAAATCCTTCAATTTCAAAATTAAATGAAGAACTCTTTTTATGAAGGGACTGAACAAAGTGTCTACCTCAATCAGAAGCAATCAAACCAAATTATAAATGTGACAAACCAGACAAAATGTCACCCAAAGGTTTAACCTACAGAGGTAAAACTCTCTCCTTTTGAAGTTTAGAGGGACTGCTGGTTGTTAATTATTAATTAAGACAAGGCCACTAAAGCTGAGATGTAAATTTTATTGTACTTTTTATTGCAATGTTTAATAAGTGTATACAGTATGACATGATAATGAATCTTAACCCATTATGTTGTTTATTGCAACTGAATTATTTGTACAATCGATCTCTTTAAGACTCTTAATGGAATAATGAAGTTTTGAAAAATAGATATATCATACATCTTATATCTGATATAGTATACATCTTTCTTTCTTTTTGAAGCCATTCCTAAAAGAAGAGTAGTGATAATAGCATTGTGTTGAGCTGAACAGAAGTCATCTCTTCTCGACAAGTCATTTGAGGGTTTTATGCATTTCATACATAATGCAGAGTCGCCTGGGTCACGTCTCTGTTACTCCCCATTAAAACCATGCTGTTTACAGAGCGCATTGTTCAGAGCATAGGTGTCTGTGAGGACTTCTGCTTTCCCATTAAGCATTCAGCATCCGTTCTCTTTTTTCCCCCCAGCTCGCTCGTTTAACATGCTAGCCAGGTCACACAGAGGTGGCCGTCCTCCTCTGCCTCTGTTTTGTATCCCATGATCCTCTTTGCTTCTCTTCTCTCAGGGAAGCTGCAAAGCCCTCTACTGATTTTTATTCTTTTATTGGACATTCGCTGATTTAAATGAGTTACGTTTCTCTCTGTGCGATTTGGGTCAAGATGAGGCGGGAAAAAATGTGACCCTCGTCGTTACTCATGCCTCTAGACCCCCTCATAACACAGTCCTCAAACGCCCCTCTGGGCATCAGGCTGTGATTACAGCCTGGAGAGAGACAGAGAGAGATGCTTTTGGGTTTAGAGCCTTCACACAGCGTCCCCAGTTGAACTTCTAATTAGACTCAGAGACACTGTGTTCTTAGAACCACACCACTGACAGAAATAAAACCTCGAAGACATAAAAACATTAAAAAAAACCAACAACAACATATATAAATAATGAATTCTTGAAAGCCAAGATGTTTTTTTTTCACATTGTCATAACAATGTCGGACTTGCGTCAGAATGCTTCTTAATGTTTGAACTTAATTTTTAAAACTTTTATCATCATTATCATTATGTAGTTCTTTTTAGCAATACTCTCTCTGACTACACTTCTGTTGTTGTTTGCAAACAATAAGCCATCAGGCAGAGTTGAACACACACACACACACACACACACACACAAAGAGTTACATTGCCCTACTGAATTCTTGCTGGTCTAGTTTACTTTGTACCATTTGTTCAATTCTATCCAATACCCCCCACCCCCACCACACCCAGAAAAGAGCATTCACTATAAAAAAGAGTGAAAGTAGGTTTTTTTTTGTTTTTTGTTTTTTCTTGATGCACACATTGTGCCCGGTTGGTTCGACTTGTTTAGCGAGGGCGTTTTGGTGGGCAGAAGATGTTTGTCTTCGCATGAGACACTCCAGGTAGGAGCTAACAGGCGCCGGTTTACAGCCAGCATCGCTCCAGGTTCAAAAGACGACTGTTTCTTTCCGTGGGAGTAACGGAAACCGACAAGGAGAAAACAACAAGTAATGAACCACAAAGATCCCCCCCCCCCCGAGCTCTGAGCAAAAACAAAAAAAACAAAACAAAAACAAATAAATGAAAAAAAAAACAGGCTTGCTGACAAAAAGGAAAGGATCACATGCATCCCAACCAGTCTGAATTTACACATGAAAATAAAAGCAACATTGCTTACCCACCTACATGTTGACACTCATTAAAATATATTGGAAGTGTGTTGTCTACAGACAACCATACAGTGCATTGTCTGTCTGTGTGACAATAGATTTTTTTTTCCTTTTTTTTAAGCTGCAGATTGTTTATGATGGATTTGGTCTAAATCACAGTAATGCTACAATCTGGATATCACTGTCATGGCTATTTTCAATGTATTGGGTCTAAGATTCAACCAGAAGGTTATTTTTGAACCAAAGGGAGAGCTTAACTCAAATAATCCGATTTAGAAGCAGGGGCTCTTTTTGAAATGCTAGTGGCGAAATGGACTTGTAGTTGCCTAATGAAACTTCAGATATTACATGTTATTTTAAGCCTCTGGAAAGATGAAATTGTCTGTATTGGGTTTCTCGGAAATCTTAGCCACTCCAATCTCTAAAAAAATGTCATTCTAACTGAATTTTTGCCCCCCCCGCCCCCCTTGGAATTTGGAAGAACTATCTGATGTCACACTGTGTCAATTAAGTTTCGGAAGAATGTTAAGTAAATAGCTGTGATGTTGGATCATTAAAGACAAGCTGATGGATTTTCAGACTGCAGTTCATTCCAGGAGGGACCATACCTGCTGCAATAGATTAAATCCTCAGATAAAAGTCCTGTGGTTTGGAGGAAGGCACAAGCTATTTTACTGAAGTATTTCTGAGAAATAGACATTGGAAAAAACTCAAAATACATGAGTCATCATTGCTATTCACCAAAGAAAATCCATAGCAGATCTTTATATAGCTGTATAGTTCCATACAAGTTCATCCCCACTTCTGCGAAGATGAGTAAAAGAGAATCTCTTTGCTCAGTTCAGAGTAACATCACTTGTTGAGAGTCATTGGTATTCCACGTACCTGTGTGTTTTGTTTTAATGGAGAAAAAAAAAGAAATCTTGTCTTTTTATTCATGGGAAATACAAAATTGACTTCCACCTTAAATTTATATTGTATGAAGACAGAAAACTCACATTCAGATCCCTACAGAAGTACTACTACAGCGCTCTTCTCAGTACCCGTTTTCCAGCTGAATGGGGCATAATTATTTAAAACTATATCCTTTCCTGCATAGGCCAGCTGCCATTAAGGGTAACACTGAAGAGTATTCCATTATTGAAGCATAGACTTGTTGCCGTGACTAAACCGGGTCATGGAAGATCTTCAGAATAATGTCACTCATACTTCAAAACCTCTTTAGCTTTCCATTTTTGGTAAGAGTCTCCATTATTTTACTTATTAAAGCCTAAATGAAAAGGATGGAGGAGAGGTGAAAATGCTTTTCAGTCCTTTAGGTGTCCAGACAATCTTGTTTTAGTGGAAGTCCATATAATTTTAAGAAGTGCAGTGTGCACTCAAACACACACACACACACACACACACACCCCTACATACCTCCTGGACCCCATATTCATCTCTTGTGAGCAGTGTTTCCCCAGAGACCTTGTGCTAATTGCGCCGAGTTCCTCACAGATTCGACAAAAAGGGAGGAGTCCACATACTTTATCACTTTATCTTCTATTCTGACAGGCCACACATTTCCTATCAAGTCAGCATATTTACAGCAAGAGTAAGGAAGAGAGAGAGAGAGAGAGAGAGAGAGAGAGAAAGAGAGAGAGAATAGGAAGCTTACCAGAGCATAAGGTTAAGATGTCCTCAAAAGTTGTGTGAAACCAAAGAAATCAAACTTCATCTAGCACTGTTTACTTCAGGGAGGTGATTGTAAACAAATTCAGGTCTATCTGGCACATATTTAGTTCAGTTGAACTCTCCAATTTATAGTAGGGAAAAGTCTCTTTAATACCAGCCCCCCTCTAGTTTTGGCATAAACTGCATAAGGTTCATTACTGTACTACAGGTAAGAGGAGCAGAAGGCGGTGATGAAAGCGATGGGATGCCCTGTTGGAATCCTGCACATCTCCAGACACCAACAAATGAAAGCCCTTTTCTCAAAGCGGTGTGTTTGTGTGGGTGTTCGTTTGAACTTCAGAAAGCTAATTCCTAGAGATCACAAACATTAGCTTAAGTGGAAGTCTGGATTCTAAAAAAAAATTCCATCCTTCGCTAAGATTTAGGTTTGTAATTACACATTTAGCGAATGCTCTTATTCAGACTGATGTGCGATTACAACTTTCAGTGTGAGAGGTTGAACAGCTTTGGGGAGAATGTGGGGTGAAGTGCAATGCTAAAGGCCATATCTGTGAACAATCACGTGTGCAAACTGAACTCACAATCTGCCGATCATTCTGGTTCTTTGTTTCCCCCTCAGTTTGTAGGAAGAAAAACACAGTGTGGTGCAGTGCAAGAGGACTGCTACATAGAGTTTGTCCTCGACTTTCGTCAGGGGTTCTGTCCTGGCAACCTTTGCGTAAGTTGATTTCGCCTTAAGCTGGAAGTCCCGTGGTGCTATATGAATGTTGTAGCCAATTGTTTAATAATATATTTTATTAGAAGTTACTATGGGTTGATGATTAAAAATCTCTTTATATCCTTGAGTCTGTCAAAGCATGAATACAAATGACCTTGTGATAAGGACTAAGACCTTGATTGCATTCGGACTTTATCTGTTTTCCAGATGTGGTCTGTGGTCTTAACAATGACAAATGGCAAGGCAAGAATAATACAACATTTTTATCAGTGATTTTTTAAATTTTAAATGAGCTAAACAAAATTCATGTGTCACTTTGTCATTTTGTGTTCTAAATGTTTTTTCTTTCTTTGATTTATTTATTTATCAAAGTACCTCTGCTTTTATGGAAGAAAAATTGGAACACACAACAAACAATATACAAAGACATTCAATACTTGGTCTTCAGATATATGTCTGATCCAAAGTTGAACTCCTCATCTGATTCTCAGAAATGCAAATAAGACTATAAAAACAGCTCCTAGATGACAGGTTTTTATTATTATTATTACTATTTTCAAATCTGCCATTAGAACATCTGTCTGTGTCAGACTGACAGTCTAGAGATAATTAGGGGACACTCACTGTCAGAGAAGAAGTATAATTAGCAAATTATGATCAAAATAGGCATGCAAAGGAATGCAAGAAAAAATAAGCTTTCATCTACTGCCAGTGCGTGCACTTTCTCAAAGTCTACTGTTGGATCTTTTGCCAACCGGTTTCTTGAGAGTTTCTCGGTCTTCAAACGACACAGAGGATTATTGAATAATTACCCAGATATCCACTAGCTGATAAAGCTTCTGACAGGATGATTATGAAACTTTCTCATTGGCCGTAAAATGTGGTTCTTCTTGACTGCGCACCTGTAACTCAAATTAATTTGACTCAGTAAATATGAATGATTGTTTTGTGATTAGACATGCCATAGAGAAACAATGCTTATTACAACTAAAGCTTGACAGCAAACAACACTGTTCTTTTGAAGCACTACCATCAAACTCACACTATAAGGAAGACAAAGTTCAACTTTCTACTTTTCAACATTACTTGCCCCAAAAATTGACAATTGGTTTTCAAAACACAACATAGACAACAACAACAACAACAACAACAGCAGCAGCAGAACACAAACACACAGATAAAACATGGTATTAGCTGTTACTGTCAGACAGGATGCCGATCACAGGTTCTATATGAAAAACACGTTAAGTGTGTGGGCAGAGTTGTACAGCCTGGCTATATCTAACATGGTTCTAATGAGTGATAATGCACCAAACCATTCACATCATCATCCCCTCACCAACACCAGCTCACTGCCTACTTTTCAAAAGTCACCAGTCACCTTGGTCTCTGTACAAATCACTCCATCATGTCTAATTGGCCTTTGGTGGAATCTCTGGAAAGATCTAGGATGTTTTCATCCCCAGTGGTACCACAAAGGAAGAACACTGCATAATAGGGGCTTTTTTGTAAATCAAGATGTCTAATGAGGGAGACAGAACCTGATTGCCTTTGCCTATACTGCCTTTGGGGAAGTTGATGGTACATTAACTTTATGGCACTGCATGATGGTTCAGAATCATTAAATGTTAATACACAATTATAGAATTGATTTCTATTTTTATTAAATTTATTTATTTATTAATTTAAATGGCTGTTCTTTGTTGTGCTGGTCCCTTCATCAGTATGTTGAGTTCTGACAGAACACGGTTCATTTTGATTAAGGTTTTTTTTTTTTCAGTCTGGCTGACCTCAGTATTCTGACACTGATAATGATAGCATCTTCCCTGTCAAGGACAGCAGTGGAGCACCACACAATGTGCCCAAGTGCCCTGAAAGTCATCCAGAAGCTGTTAAAACTGATAACATCTTCCCCAAAACAATAGAGATAAATGTTTAATGAGAACCCTGGCTGAAGAATGTACTCAAACAAGAGCAGGAGTAAGTAGGAGTTACCACAGGAAAAAAGTGTCCTTGAACTGCTGTGCCAAAAAAGGTCTACTGGTGGATTTTTTGCAAACCAGTTTCTTCAGTCGCTTGTGTGTGTCAGACAAAGCGCTCAAAAGACAGACAGAACTATGGGAGAAATTCACTGATACCTCCTCGACAGAAAACTCCCAACAGAACAACTGCGAAAAGACTCCATTCCTAAAATGATCGTTGCACTTCAATTCAAATTAATTGTACCTCATTCACGTAAATGCTCATTTTGGGATTAGGGTTAGTAGCTATTAGAATTCTCGAGACAAGAGCACTACCATCAAACTCATACTGATAGAAAGACAAAGAGGTTCCACATGAAAAACATGAGGACAAAGTTTCTGTCACTGTCCCAGTCAATGACGTACTGCGTTCAAACCGCTCGCACAATCGCCATCCCCTCGAGAAGTAGTTTTCATAAATTTTCCGTGCTGCATTGCAGCTTGGTCACCCTCCGGATCACTCTATTGTATCTAATTGGCCTTTGGAGGAACGCCCGGCAAGAAGTAGGATGTTCGCGTCTCCATTGGGAAACCAAAGTAAGAAGACTACATAATTGGGGCAATTTTATCATCATAACTGGTTGTTATGCATTCTATTTTCTGCTCTCTTCGTCCTGATGTGATTCTCCTGATCTCGCCTTTGTTACTAGGACATTATGCTTCCGTCATTTTCTCTACATCACTCTTCGCGAACAATAAGGTTATTTTCCAGTGAATTACTCTTTAGAAACTGAGATCCAATTTTCTACAACACAATAATAAAAGTCAAAATCGCGCTGGTTTAATGACAGAGAAACATTGTCCCGAAAAACCCAGATGCGACTGATTTTTTTTTTTTTTTTTACCATACATTTTATTTGAGTGTCCTCATTTTACAGATAAACTGGTGAGATCAACCACGCAGCACAAGAGACTATAACTACAGATTTATTACAAAAGAGACCAGACATTTTTCAGCGCGGAGAGTAAAGTCGTTTCGACAGTGACGTATTCACTTTTTTCAGACCTCTCAGAGGTGTAGTTGCTGAATTATAGCTCCGGTCCTGGCTCAGTTTCACGTAGATTTAATGGTGAAATCTCAATTAATACAGATATTCTTTATCATGTCCATGGAGGGGAAAGAGTAAAGCGATTTTTTAAGTGGCACAACACACTTGTTGGAATTGTTACATTTTCTATTGCTCAATGCCCAACCAATAAACTGACTGTCATACACAACATCCATCATCCTGATCGCAGACGCATTCAGCAACAGTCTTCCCAAAATAAAAGAGACATGCAAACACTGCAAAGGTGTGCATCACATCAAGCTTCCAGTATTCCTTTGAAACAGTAACTCACTGGTGGAAAAAAGAGAGAGAGGGAGAGAAAGAGAGAGAAAGAAAGAAATAGTGAGTGTGTACAAGTGTGTAATTCTCACTCAACTTTCCATTGTTCTTAACCATGTTGAGATGAAGCAAAGTAGTCCCGGAAAACACCTTCAACATCTCTGTGGTAACGTCTGTCAGCCAGCTACAACAAATCTGGAAAGAGAGCAGAGCCAAAAAAAAAAAAAAAGAGAAGAAAGAAAGAACTCTTCCATTTGCTCTCGTAATTTACCGTGTTAAAGATCTCATGGCTTTTTCAGCAGGCATAGCTACCTGACCCCAATGTTCTCCCATCTGCTCACTGCCGCAGGCTGCTACTATTGAAAGAGCCAACCCCAATAAGAGAGACCAAGTGTCGCTGGGTAGCTTTATGGGGTTTCCACAATGAACAGATTTACTGGTGTTTTTTGGCAATCTGTCTCTCATTCTTACAAACCTTGAGCTGTTACCTTCAAGCAAACCAGTCAGGAAAGCTCTCCTTGAATAGAGCGTGTCTGTAATACCTCACACAGCTTCTCGCTTCCGTACAAAAGTTAATGACAATCCTTTACTTCCCAAATATTACCCTATCACTTTCCCCAGTCTCCCTTCATTCCTCTGATGTTGTTGGATATTTATAGCTTCTGGCAGCAGATAGTTAATTGAACTGAAATGGCTTATTCAGAGGATTTTAGCTAGAAAGACGAGGCACAGGAGAAGAAAACAGTATCCATCCAGCAAGTTTGCAAGCTAAATAGAACTTAACGAATTCATACCCTACTTCAACACATTTCTGCACCGCACTGATACTTTTGTTCTTTTGGCACTTATCAATGGCCTTGCTAATGAGTGAATTAATATTTTATCGTCTACAACCCTACCACCCTGCTGTAGCATTATAGATATAATTATATGGAGCATTACAACAGCATAGTTTAATGTGTTTTTGATATGAATGTAGGATTTTATACAGTGAGTGAGAGTAAGTGGAAGATCATGTAGCTGTGTTCAGAGACAGAGTCAAAATATAGCAGAAATATTAAAGACAGTGCAATTAAACACTAATATTTGAATAGCTTTAACCATTCATGGTTTAAAAAATAATATTAAGGACTGTTTGAGTCAGTTTAATGTTTAAAGGTATACAGTATCGATCTCCATTTTCCTGTATAACAAAAGAGTACATCTTCAGAGATCACCTCTTGTCTTCTCCAGATTTAGCTTAACATCAGCCTAAAAATACTTTGCGTTATCTGATGCCAAACAGTTTTAGTCTATCCCCATCACACACACCCAAAAAAAAACAACCCACACCCAAACCGCCCCCCCCCCCAAAACACCTTTTGATAAAACTGAAAGATTTGAACCCTCAATAATGAGGCTGCTACACAAGAGTCATTCAATGAATAATGTTTACCATTCATTCCAGCTCAGGTCTGAAAGCATTCTGTGACCTACACAATGTTGTACTCACATTGATTTGAGCTAAGTGCTACTCGATAGGTCTCCATCAGCCAGTTTAAAAAAAAAAAAAAAAACACTTTCGAAAAGTGCACAGTCAGAGATCAGAGTTTTTGCTACAGTAAACATTCTCACTGAACAACTTTGTTTTGACAAACAGATTCTGTGTAGCCCTCACTACCTCAGTTCTATAGCATAACATATCTGGGGAAGGCTCTTACACATAGTTGCTGATATTGTGGTGATAATGAAAGGTGGGGGGAAAAAAAAAGAAGAGAAAGAATTGTATGATGTATAATTTTATTTACAAATAAAGTTACAGGACCCTCATTTGCAATATTGAAGAGTGCTGCGATGGGCAGAGATGATCAAACGGACCTGCAAAACAAAGCCAAAAATCAATGTGAGACACAACATGAGACAACATTTCCACCTTTAAATCAGTAAATACATTAAAGGTTACTTGAGGGATCTTTACAGGGGTTGTAATAATAGCAATATAAAAGTAACTGCTGGACATCTGTTATAAATTTTGATATTTGTGTGTAGACTTTGCCAGGAGTCCCCTACGTCACAACCAATACTAATGTCTTGCAATGATAATCTGCCAAGAGGCAAGATGTGATGAGATAATACAAAACATGAAGCACCTCATACACCCTAGGCAGACATTAGCTCTCTCACAGAGCGTAAATGAGGGATGATCATTTCAGCTCTTACCATATCAGGCAGATCAGAGGTTCACTTCTTGAGGATCTGGTGTCTAACCACGATGAAAGGGAAAGCAAAACCACTGCCGAAAAATAACACCATCCCACCCAGCAGTCTCCATTTGTTGTCCACGGAGAATGGCAGGTTCTTAGAATTAAAAAAAACAAAAAAAAACCAACCTTCAATGTTACATTTCTCCGTGCAAGTTGACATGGACCACTGCAATTCAAGCTATGAGCATTTCTTAAGAAACAGTAATTACTGACATACTGTTATCTTAAGGAACAAAAAACATTACACAGGCTTTACAACTCATCACTGACTCCGGACTGACATTTAATGAGCAGCTGAATTCAAGTGCCTGCACCAGTCAAGTTCATACGATCCCGTCACATACAGAACACAAGTTGAGCCTAAGCATGTACACATACATAGCGCCGCTACACTAGATTCTTTAACACACAGCGTGGAACTGCACACGACCTTGACAAACACACCTGCTAAGTTGTATTATACACTTGCGGATGCGCAATTATTGCCATGGTCGAGTTTGAGATATGATTAACGACTGCCTATGCAAATTTGTCCACATACACTAAAGTTACCCACCTGTTTGCTAAATAGCTAGCTAGCCATCCTTTGGTCGGAAAAGCACCAAACAGCTAGGGCAAACAGTTTTCTACCTAGAGATTTAAACGCTGTTATCTAAGGTTTCAGGTTTCTCAGCAGCGGCCCATAATTTGCTCAGATATGTTATTTGCCTTTTTACTTGTTAACCAACGTGTTTCATTCAGAAACTCGTCTACAGAACGTGAGCTTCTCCCTCTGAAGAATGGTGTTAGCCTATATTAGCTAACTGGCTAGTTCAAATGTGAAGGACACAAGAAAACGGAATAATTCGGCAGTGCTTAATTAGCTCATTTAGACTGCGTATAAATAATGAACACATTTATTATCATATAAATTAACATCGTATTGTTTTAAGGAACATCGGATAATATGACCTCCAAACTGCAACAGGAAGGAACTAGGCCTCCTTCAGCTAGCGCGCTAACTAACTTAGCTGATGAGCACGAATGCGGTATTTGTATTTGGTAAGACATACCTTCCCTGGTCCTTCTGCGTAATGTGAAGAACGAACGGCTGAGGTTGTGAATCGTCGAACCGCTTGTCCAAACATGGTTGCAGAATTTCTTAGCGAACTCTGTCTCTAATGTCTAATGAGTACGAGAAGCGAGCGACCTTCCTTGAACTAGAAAGGATCAAGTGTAGCCTTGTGGGTAAAATAGTGTTTCGTCACAGTTTACTCTGGGAAATGAAGTTCTCTTCGACGAGTCACCAACTTGAACACAGCCCATGTTAAGACAACAGATAGAAGTATTCATGAGCCTTGCGGTGAGTTACCATTTTCTAAACAAAACCGATTCGAGTACATGCGTTACTTAATATGTCATCTTACATTTTTAAAGTCTCTTTTCCACGTTTTCAGATTGACACATCTGATAAAACACTGACCAGTTCATATTATTTACACTTTACGTATGAGAAGGTTACGTTTGTGTTACACTCAATTTTTAAACTTGCTAGTGAGCAGGCACTGGAGCTGACACAAGATCCTTATCTTATTAAGCCCTGAAGTATATGACGCCATTTTCGTATAGTCTATAGCCACAGCCTTCATTAATAATACATTTTTCTGCATGCCGCAATCAGTTCTGCAGGCAAACAACCGTGGCCAGAGGTCATGTGAATGAAGAAATGAGCCAAGGAAGACCGTCAAATAAAATCGGTATATGAGAAAGCCTTCAAAGTTATGCGAAGCTTTAATTTAGATGCATGATATGTAAATTAGTTAAATATAATATATTCTCTATTGGCACTCATGGACAGTGCAGCTCTTATGTGAGAAATATTATACAGGGTTATGGTTGACATTATGAAACAGTTTTCTGCCTCATTTGATGCCATTTGATTTGTGGATGCTGCTTACTGATCCCATTATTATTATTGTTGTTGTTGTTGTTGTTGTACACTATGTCATTTGAAATTCATACCTTTTCTCCCTTGAATGACATCACCGAAGTGATGGTGCTGACATGTATCTATAAGAGGACTGTGTGTGTGTGTGTGTGTGGGGGGGGGGGGGTGTAGGTGTTTAAACCAATAACAGTAGGACCTTGCACTCAAGAACAGTACATTTAATTAGACTCAGAAGCTGAACATATCTTTTTCATCTAGAGATGGCTGTGAAACATTCAGACACATAGTCTCAGGGGTTAGTTAGTATAGCACAGGCAACATTGTCAGCTCAAAATGAGCAGTGTGAGTTGTCTGATTTGGCGCAGTACCTCTATGTGTGTTAATTATGAGATGAGATGTCTTCTAATTTCATATCTTGTCTCTGGGAATAATTTCCATTTTGGGTGCATTGTAAATACTGCAATTGCAACTCAAGCAAATTTGGATGCAGCAAAATACCACATTAATGTCTCCACATTTGTTAGAGGATATACAAGCTGCAAACTAAAGTGGAGTAAAATGAGCAATTATGGTTTTTATGTAAAAATCAGCCGTTAAGATTGGCTTGTTCATAGCTAATAGGCCAGTAGGTACGCCGTAAATCCCAAGGCAGTTTTCTTAGCTGTGTAGCAGTAAAACTGACTGGCTCACTCTAAAAGGAACTGTTGAAATAGGTGCTCAGAAGTAGGTGTCAACGACTTATCTAAATCAAGCAAGCTGGTGTAGAATTTAATGTGCAGAGGTTGTTCACTTCCATATTATAGAGGACAAGAAAGAGCATATTTATTCCAAACTTCACTCCATGTTACTCTAAAGCTGTATTACCATCAGTAACTCAGAAGATCTTCACTCATCCAGTTTGCTCCTGATATCGGTAAAATGGTCTCATTTTAACTTACAGAATTACTTATTCTATTTAATACCTGACAAAATCATTTACATCAAAGGAATCGTCCTAATTTGAACTGTAATAAAACTACTAGACAAATTAACTGTGTCTTTCTGTGGCTGCACTGGCTCCATGAGAATGGTCCGCTTACTCAAATTAACATCACTGAAAATATTTGAGACTTGAAACCATTTTAGGAATTGGCAAGAGAACATTTAATTTATAGTCATATTACTTGCAATCAGTGCAAATGTGATTACTTAAGTAAACTCCAAACTAGCAAACATGTATTTTAAAAAGTTTTCTGAGGAGGGACAAAGCAAGTCAAAACTTGCATGTATATATATATATATATATATATTTTTTTTTTTTTCATTTTAAACAGATATTGCTCCAAGCACTGAAAAGTCCTTGTAAAATCCTCAACCTGAGTTATGAGTACAAATCCAGTAAATTAGTGTTGTGTTGTAAAAAAGTGTTGTAAAAAAACTGACCTACTAAAGTTTTCTGTTTTCACATGCTGCATTGAGGGTTTCCCTTTAAAGGACTATATAAATGCAGTGAGAACTTGGGAGCATATTCATCTCGCGTTTTAATATATTTCTTGCTGGAGAAATGAATAAAATGGGGAAAAATGAATTAAATATGAATGTTTTTCATTTTTCGTACTTTCAGAGTGGGTAGCTTGCTAAAGTCCTCAGGAACTGCTTGAATTTTACAGACGAGGAAGAATATTCCGTGAATTGTATTAAATATTCCTCTGACAGTAGGTGAGTGACAGAGGTGAAACAATTCTGTGAGGAAATGTAAAAGAGTTAATTTTTCCCCCGCTGCTTTTTAACTCACTTTCATTTAACCGAGCAGTTGGACAGAAGGTGATCTACCTGTGTTATGTCTTTTTGCTGACCTGCTTTGGAAGCCAACCAATAAAAACCTGTCGAGTGTGACAGCATGGGAGCTAGCCCACAGCTTCACTATTCAGAGAAGAGTGTCAAACAGTGTGTGTGTATGTTTGTCCGTGCGCGTGTGTGTGTGTGTGTGTGTGTTTGTCACGCAACAACCATAAGGCAGTATAGCACTCAGTGCCCTTCACCGTTGCCATGGACATCAACCCGTTAAGGTCAGGGCCTCGCTGAATGCCTTCTGTCCACTTCTTCTCTCTGACAGCCAAATAAAGGAGAGGTTTTAACATAGAGCAGAAAGCTTTACTCCATGTGCTGAGAGTGTCTCTTTCCCCCTCTAAGCTCCTGAATATAAGAGAATTCTTCCATCTTTTGAACAGAGTAACAATAAAGCCAATCCTGCTGCCAAACTTGCAGTCATAAATACTGCCTGCATGCACACACGTCAAACAAATGCAGCATCGCACATTTGTCCGAATGACTGTAATTAACAGTAAACGTGTGAACCTTTTCTTTGGGTTTTTCCAAGCAGATGTCTAACACTCTGCAGTTTAATTACCCAAGTACCTGCCAAGGTACATAGCATTCCTCTCTCAGATGAGCAAAACAACTTTACACAAAGGTAATGGAGAATGTTAATCAATGCAGACAGCTCATTTAGGCTGCATCCCCTTCGCTGAGCCGTCTTGCTGTTAAATTCATGTGCCCTGGGACGGGATGCATGCGGAGCTTAGAAGAGTTTGACGACTTGTCTTTATTTTGAAATATTCATTTAGAAATTTTCATTCGTTTAGCAGGTACAATGTATAATTTCCTAACTGTCACAGAATTAGCTGTAAGATAAATTTGATCTGCCATGCATTCACTGGTGATGAAAAGACTATTTGAACCATATTCATCAGGACAGACAAATGTTGTAATATTGCATAGTTCATCAAATAAACGATATTTTGCATTGTTCATCATATAAACATGAATTCATTACACTGAATGAATGCCACAGCTGGTCCCAGGACCATAATAATTTCAGTCATGTTTCTATTTGTGACTTAAAATTGTATGAATTGTCTTATGGAATCTGACTTGAAAAAGAAATGTCCTTTCTTATACAAATACATATACAAATGTGTCTGCTCATACATATGCATGCACATACTCACCAACGCATACAAATGCAGACATGCAACCGCCCACACACACACACAGACACGCACACAGACATGCATTTACACCCATACATGCACTCCCCCCCACCCCCATACAAGGATATGACACGCTTATGTACTCACTATTCACTCACCTTTTAAAGGCGCCTACAGACTGTGAGATTTCAGCAGTCTTACAAGTTTATTGTAAGCCACATTGTGCAACATGGATCTAGTAAGCTTGGATACGACATTAAGTTTCATGTATGTAGGCTGTACGATGATAACACCTACTGAATCATAGGCTATGATGCAAGTCAGTATACAAGAATAAAACATCATCAGTGTTAGTAGATGTAGCGTTAGTAGTTAGTTGGTTAGTAGATGTTGGTTGTGGCAGCAGTCAGACTGTGAGATGGTCATCCTAAATTATTAACACTGACAAAATGTTGTCCCAGGCTATCTTTGGTCACAAGATCATCTTTGAACCTCTCTCACAGTGTGACGTAGGACTATTGTTTTGGAGCCACAACCAAAGATGTCACTGCGTTTTGTCATCATTCGTCTGAGACAGCCCAAAATTGCACAGTGTATACCTGCCTTTACACACACACACACACACAAGCATATGACACACCAACTTACTTAATAACACACTTACTCACTGACTCACTTACACACACACAAACACACACACAAACACAGGAGAATTCACTCACTCACACAGGTGCACACATGCACTCACACACATTGTATCACCAATTACTTACAGCTGAATAATGAAGGTCTTTGAGAGCTCCCTGACTCAACTTTCACAAGAACTCTTATGCACTCCCACAAAAACACATACGCAGATGTAACCATGCATGCACAGTCACCAACAGACACAACATACACCCACCCTCACCCACACACAAACACACACACACACACACACACACACACACACTGTTTCACCTTTTACTTATGGTTGAATAATGTAGCTTTATGAGAGTTTGCAACTTTCACAGTGCTCTGTATATTTAGACATTAATCTTTTAAGAGAGCATTGTGATGTTCTTACTACTGATAACACACTGTGGATTTGTACACCTCAGCGCTGATGAACTGAGTTTTGAAGGCTAAAAAAAAAAGGCTATTTTTTGCCAGGGTTTAATTTACACGCAATGTAGCCTAGGCAGAAGGGTAAGGCAAAAACTCCCTGTAGAGATCAGAGGGGCCCCAGTAGACCACCTCAGCAAGCACAGACTTGATTAATGCAACTGTTTCTGCTGTTTCCTCATTTCTCTGCAAGAGAATGGTTGATCACTGGCCACAAGCTTATGTAATATGGTCCTATTTTGAATAACACAGAGAGCTGAACTGAAAGTTTTGGTTACAAAACAAATGTACTCAGTGATAATAAATCTCTAAGGCAACAGACTCTGTATTTAAACTACACCCCCCAGAACCCCCCCCCCCCTCCACACACACACACACACACACACACACACACACACACACACTCAGACACACACGTACACACTCACACATACCCACAGACACGCAGAGTGTTTGAGTCTACAAAACGCTCATGTAAAACTTTAACAGTCTAGACTGTCAAGATCAGCCTGGGTTGCATTCCGAGGTGTCAGCTGTTTGTCTACGTCTGTCTGCATTGCCAAGAGCAACACAACTCACTCGCTGTCCGTTTCAACAGTCTTTCATAAACACTTCAATCAGGACACACGGGACAAATACTACTTTCCTCCGTTATTATTGCACTGGCACTCCATTGCCAAATGTATAGCAACGAACTCTACAATATTAAGGGAGAACCTTCACCATTGACTGGGAAAAGGATATAAAAATAGGAAAGTCGGCTGTTATTTACTTGAAATGGAGTGCCTGAGATTGCTCCGTAGAGTCAGATGGTTCAGTTTGTCTGGTCCCAATGTTTATCCTTTCAGTCTGTCTTGTTAGCATAATCTACCATTATCCAACAATCATAAACCACTTATTCCCAAAGTCCATCTATCGCCACTCAGAGCAGTCTCTGGCACGATTAAAAGTAAACAAGTAAATAAATAAATTATAAATGTTTTTACATTGCTCAGTCTCAGTCATTGCTCAGTGTCACTCGTGTACATGGTGTCACTTCATTGACAACTGAGCATGTGAGCAGATTAAAAACGAAACCTGACTGACCTAGCAGCCTGCTAAAGTTAGCATTAGCATTGCACGAGATCAGAGTGGGATACCAGTTACGATTCTGATGGACCTTCTCCTGCCCTAATGAAAACTGCCTCACTCTTGCTCTCTTACTGCAGCATCTATGAACACTAACCGCTTAACACTGCCACAGTCATTCGTGAACAGCGCTAACAGCCGAGCATTGAGCAACACTATTCCTGTTGTCCAGTTGTGTGAAAACCTGATATGTACGCACGGCTTTCATGATGAAGCTCTTTCATTCCCACTGGCTCAGCTGTGAGAATACTGTTTGATCTGATAAGGAGCATTGAAAGGTTAAAAAAAAATCATGCACAGAAAAACAGTATCCTCTTTAATAATTATGCTAATCTCTATTTCCAGATAGGCAGAGGACACTATATACTAAAGGTATAGAAAAATCCTCTGCAGCTGAGGGGATTCTGGGACTTGTTTAACCTCTGTGCCTTTAGGGGGCAGTGTTGCTTAGGAGGCTTTTTGGTGCACTCTGCCAGCAGAGAGATAGATATCTGATACACACACTCCCTCAGAAGACCATGCAGGCCCCATCAGACTGGATGGAATCTTATCTGCAGTATCGGCTCAGATCTGCCCACTGATGCGTCGTAACGCTAAAAGGTGGAAATCACACAACAGTCTCAGGCAACCTGGGGGAGCTAGCATTTAACCAGCTGAGACAGGCCAAGTGTGTAATTTGGCCATCAGCCGTTTCCCTCAACCATCTCTCATCTGTCACTTACTCATCTTCTTTGTGCTCTTTCTCCCTGTTAACCCACTCACTAAACACGCCACAGAGAGGAGAGAGAGACAGAGGAGAGAGAGCTCCCTGGATGAATGAGAGAGGAGGAAGACAGAGTCCATTATTTCTGAGATACAATGAGTCACCCATTCAGACTTGAGTATCAACGGAGTCAGTGAGCCCTGGTATCTGTGATCGGGTCTACAGGTCATTATTTACACTGGCAGTGTGGTAACACATCACTCAGTTTAGTGTGTGAGAAAGAAAAAACACTCACATGTAAGTGTTCTACCAAAGATGATCAACACAGAACTCAAATCTTCATGGCATATTGTCAAGAAAGAATTAAAAAAAAAAAAAAAAAAATCATTCTCCAGCACTTTTCAGCACAGTATGAAGCATTCTTCATACTGTGCGAAATTTATTTTACAAATACATAAAAACCGTATAAATGAAACACATATTTTAAGGCGTATCAAGACCTAAACTAGCATCAGAATATGGTATATACAGGATATAAATATACAACCACACGCCTGCATTGATGCAGTCATGATGTCAGCTTGCTTTGATGATGAACTCTCATGTGTCACTTTACTAAAGTCAAAGACTGAAAGACTGAAAATCTCAAACTCCACGATGAGACGTATTTGATATGCACATTTTTAGTCAAGTATTATGAAATCAAAAAGCTTTTGGTGTGAGTCTGTATTCATGTATGCACGTGCGGCTTAATGCAGTTTACCGTGAAAAATGTGTGTGAAGGAGGGCATTAAAAAGTCTCTTTAAAGTAAAGTCTGAAATCTCTGTGAGAGCAGTCCCCACCCCCCCACACACACATACAAAACCTGTAATAATCTTCAGTTACAGACATGATGGTTGAAAGAAGGTTTAGGTGACCAACGTAAAACTCCATCAGAAATGCATTTATTACCATTTAATGCATCCTCATGAGCTGATTATTTTTTAAACAGAAATATTATAAATATATCACACATTTTACATTGTATCAGTTAATTATCAGACAATACCAACTTAAAAAAAAAAAGTTTTGCAAATGTAGTGAATCTTTTGATTGAACCACACACCCATTCACTTTTCTTCTTGTTTCTTTTTGATGTTTGCATGTGACATATGTTAAGTGAACATATGTTATACGTTCTGTCAGGTGAAATTAGTTTTTTAATGCATTTACTGTAAATATTATCTTCATGTTGTGCTAAAATGACCAGTTACCTATGAATTCAGTTAAGTCTTATATACTGTAGTATTCACCTCATTCTCTGTTAAACCAGTAATGTGAGAAACTAAAGCTGACCTGTGATTTAACTTCAGCACGGTAAAATTAAAGTTTGCCATACATGTATCATTTCACTTTTCTTGTGTTAGCTTTTATTTTTTGTTAATAATTACAATGGAAAGATCTAGCATTATGAATATGATGTTTGTTTTTCTATATAAATCTTTCATCCATTTCTCAGATAGAGAATTTTCATATAAATCAAAGCAATTTCTGTAAACAGTCCTCTTTAAACCCTTACTGCCATTACTTCATGACCTCCACAAACACTCACCTGTCTGGCCTCTATTCTCAAAGCCTGCTTTTGGATCAAACGTACTCAGGGTTCCCGATCCCAGCAGCTTTTGTAAAATAAGTAAATAAATAAATAAATAAATAAAATGCGGCTTTTACCATATACATATTGCATGCACACTGTCTCTCTCTCGCTCTCTCTCTCTCACACACACACACACACACACACACACACACACAAAGGCTGTTGAACAGAGCGCAGAGATAATTTTATTAGCAGATGGGGGGTGGTTTAGCACATCCAAAAAGGGCAGCTCAGATTGAGTTAAATCACAGTGTACAAGTTACTTCCACAAAAGCCACATATCAGCTGATTGCAAGCACTTCTCTAAGTAGAGTCTGGGGTTTGGGCCAAGGCGACCTCAGTGAAAGATGGACCGTGCAACTGGAGTTAGAAAATCAGTATGCGAAAAATATAGGTCAGAGATCCATCACAACAGGGCAATTCAAGGTCAATAAAATTCCACCGGAGACGCAAATTGCTGGAGCTGAATATTTCATTCTCAACCTACAGTACACACAGCAAAAGCAATATCTATAATTAATCTGAGCCTCCAAACTATGCATAGTTATTACAACCCTGCAATGGGGGGAAAGTCAAATGAACTCTGCAGAACCAATAACTCAAACTGGGCATCAACGTCAAGACTCTTCTCTGTTTGAGCTGGAGAGAAAGGTTCATCCTCCTTTTTTTTTGGTTTAGTGATCCAAGAAAACCATAATTTTTTCTTTTTAAAAACATCACCTTTCACTAAATTGCTTTCTTTTTCAATCGAATTTCGTTCGGTTATTAACCGTCAGTCACTTCCTTTCTATTCCTGTCATAATTTGAGGATTATGATATTAACAATATGGATCTTGATGTGTCGCTAATCTTTACAATATTGAACGTCTATATTGGCACCGGCTGAAACGCTGAACATGAAAGGAATAAATTTAAAACTGCGGCTCTAGAATACAACTGGACTCAGATCTTTGATAAAAGAGCTTGGGCTGTGCTGTTATCTTCAAAGGTCTGTCTGTCTGAAATACATGATCATTAAAACGGATGGTGGATGTGAACTTCAAGCCCCCCCGCAAAGCTACATTGCTTTTCATGCCACTCTGCCTCAACTCCAAGGGATTTTGGAAGTGCATTAGTTCTACCCATTAGGGGAGGGACATGTTACTTTAGAGCCCCCCTCCCCCAATGCCTCCCCCTCAACTCCACCTTCCCCCAGGAGGCCTTCCGAAACTGGCATCGCTCCATCACGGTTTTCCTCTGAGTGTTGGGCCACGTTGCGTGACGACCGCTGAGGAGACGCCCCCGGATGAGGCGGTGACCTTGAGTGAAGCGTGCGAGATGTCTCCTTTCACGGGGCTGTCAGTTTGCTTCTTGTCCCCCCGGCTAAACTGCTGGGGAAGGTTGACGGAGGAGGCATGGGAGCGCTGGCCGACCTGTCTACAGCTGTCACCAAGCCACTGCGGCACCTGCTGCAGACCTCAGGAATATTTAATGAGTCCCACGCTAACCTCCTCACATCAATGATGCAGCAACATGGTCAAAGCGCAATCTCAGTTTCCAGAACTTTCCCTCCCTCCCTCAGTCTCTAGCGTGCATAATTTCACACAATTAACTCCAGGAATTTACTCTGAATCCACACTTCACCACACTATCCCTAACCCAACGGCATAACAAAATGAAGCTTAGCTAATACATGTAATTGAGTGCATATAACTGTGTTATAACAGTTGTAAAAGCAAAAGCAGTATCAAAAACGTTACAGGATTAACACTAGGCCACGAACAAAAGAGTGTGTGTGCTTACAAAAATGAGGAGTCTTCCGTAGCTCCTGACAGGACTGTAAATAAGCACACTTTTATTTTACTTTGTAAGCTGTTGGGCTTACTCGTGCAGTCTAGGCAATGCCTTCTCTTTGAGTCTCCTCACGCATGGAGTTCATTTAATCATATTTGAGCCGCTGCCTAGCCCTGACATCCACTCTCACAGCGACTAAAGCATCTTATGTATTGTCCATAAGTTATGTTGTTATGTATCTTTAATATGTGTACTTGCTGCTATAAAATGACTTAGAGAGAAGAAAACGGTTATGGTAAATATATAAGGATATAGAGGCAACCGGTGGATTGAAGCTATTAGTAACCTTAGGGAAGATTATATGATGATGTGTCAGGCACTACACTTTGTGGTTTCTAATTTAAGTGCTTTTGTGACGTTATTGTCCCATTATTTTGAAATGTAAGTTAAAATCCCGATAAATGGTTACACTTTATGAAAGACTTGTAATAAACAAAAAACGAGAGAGAGAGAGAGAGAGAGGGAGAGAGGATGGACATTGTTTCGCTGCTACAAGGCAGCAGTAGCAACACAGCATACAAACAACCATTAGCATAAAGCCAACACTTCAGCTCTCCTTCAATTCAATTCAATTCAGTTCAGTTCATTCGCCACCTCAAAATTTGTTCTCTGTTTTACACAATTACATCTGCTCATTTATCCTGCGGTTACATCAGCCATTGGAAATCCATCTCTGCATTAATGAAATTGTAATGATGTAGTGTGTGGCTTAACATCCAATAAAACACAATTGATTCCTGTTGCTTTTTGGCTCTTGGCCCTAGCTGTCAGGGGCTCCTGCCACTGACTGAACTGCACAGAGCGGAGCACAGGCTCCGCCCCATGGGGAGGGGCTAAAGTGGACAATACATAAATCACTGCACAGCTACATGACAAATGCTGAATTGTATCCTCTCTGTAAATGCACATGTGTCTCTATATGTGTGTGTGTATGTGTGCCTGTGTCATATTCTTTCTGTAGATGTGCATTTTGTGTGTGTGGTTGCTTGCATGTATGTGTGTCTATAAATCTATGTATATGTGTGCATCTGACATATTCTCTCTGTAGATATGTGTGTGTGCGTGTGTGTGTGCGCGTAAGTGTGTGTCTATAGATCCACTTGTATGTTTGCCTCTGTCATATTCTCTCTGTATATAGCATTAGTGTTACAGATGCCAGTGACAGGGGCCTCAGACATGAAAAAGTGCTCACAATAAGCCATGAATATTACAAACCTGAATTTAAAGCATCGGTGGCAAGATTCAGGGGTTTGGCTGTGTTTTACTGCACAGATTTCAGGCTCATTGCTCATTGAATTGCAAAGCAAAACAAACATACAAATCAAAGACGTGCGCTGAGTGCTGGAACTGAGGCCGAGCCTGTTTGTGAACTACCTTCTACTTTAGAGGATGATGAAGAGCTTAGGATTAAGCTAACATATGAGTAGTCTGTCTGAAATCATAGCTTCCTTAAGGGACTTATTTAGACAACATAAAGGCAGGTAGGCCCATGTCAAGACCTCTCTCTCTCTCTCTCTCTCTCTCTCTCTCTCTTTTATATATGCATGCACACACACAGACACACACACACACACGCTCACTCACAAATACAGATGAAGAAACAAATGTCCCACGCACAGGCAAAGATAGAAATGCCCCACACTCACATATACACAGATATGCACCCTCCCCCCACCAAACACATGCACACGCACACACATATATGCTGCTGCAAAACACACTCACACACGTACACATACACACCCCTGTCCCCCATACACGTTCAAACCCTCTCTCTCACACGCACTATGCTGCTAGGACCAGCCACAGAAGCCGCAAAGTCCTGTTTGATAGAATTGTCATCCAAACAAAGAGGGCATTCATTTGGCACATCACATGTGTTAAACAGGGACTGTAACACAGAGTGAAGGACATAGCTGACAGACTAAGCCAGACAGGACACCAAGAGCAGCAAACTCAAGGGTGCTTTTTTAGAAAAACAGACTTAAAAACCTGCTAATTATAACTGTGTTTTTGGCTTGTTGGTTTGTTTCCTGTTTTTGTTTTGTGTTATTTGTCTATTTATTGCCCCCCCCCCCCACCCCCCCTTAAAAACCGTGGTACGCCTGTCTGTTTTGCATGCTTTGCAAACACAAAAGAAAAGTCATTGCATTTATTTGCCTCACATTTATTTGTATTCTGTCTTCTGCACTCAAAAGGGACAGCTTTTATGAGCTCACTCAAGCGAGTCATTAAAGACATTCATTCTTTATTAATCCAAACGCTGAGAATTCAAAGGCTCCGTCACTCTAGTTACGCCTCTTGCGCACTTGCACTTTCTTCTCTGAGAATCCAGGTTACAGACGACATCTGTCAAAAATACCTTTGTTGTCAAAAATCCACCAGTTCTGGGTTTTATTTCATAAATGGGACAAATAAGTAGAACAACTAGCGATGCATATTTCTTTTAGGACAACCCATTTTCTTCACGGCGTCGGCAAAGCTGGACAAATTAAATCAGGAGGAACTTGAAGCCATTAAAACTATGCTGGGAGTATTTTACCAAGCCATGCTTTGACTTATATTTACTTTTCATGTAACAAACACTCTGTTACTTGGTTTGCAGAGCAAGCAAACGTTACCCTGTCTCTTAATCCTCCACACTTTCCTTGTTTGATAACGACTTTCAACTACATTTTTACAAAGTGTAGACAATAAACACATTCAAGAGCTGGCTAACAAATTTATTCAACCCTAATCCAAAACTAACTGTTCTCAACTGATAATTTCTTTTTTTTTTTTATCTGTCAAGTTTAAATTCTATAATGACCCCATAAATGCCTGTGAAGTGAGATGAAAAGAGATTGAAGAGAATGAAAGAAAGACAGAAAGTGCGAGAAAAGAGGGAGAGGAGAGTCAAAGGTTAGAACAATTCGTTCTTGTTAGATTTGAAAGCTTGTGCTGCGTGAGATTGCACAGAGGCGGAGGGAGATAGATAGAGATGGGATGTCAAATTGATTTTTAAAGTGTCTTCTTGGGCTGCTATTGATGTGCATATTAAAATAATAGTATGCTCCCTGATGCTGCACACATGTATAACTTCGGGCTGGTGCGTGACATGCTAGAATAACAGAAAATAACCGACAATTTCTGGAATATCAACCAAAACGATATAAAGTGACTTGTAACGACATTATGGTCACGATGCGTTTATAAGACCTTTGTACTGAAGCACGTGCATGTTGCGGCCAAGCCTGCTGAAGATGGACTTAGTAGTTTTACTGCGTATATCACATCAGCCCAACTGCGGACTTTTGGGGAAGACACGGGAGCCAGAAAGTGCACAGGGCAGCAAGTACGAACTGCAGACTAGCAGACCGCAACGCAACGTAATTAGCCTGTTTCTCATTTTAAATTACGTTGCGAAGGGAGATCATTATAAAACTTTGCTTGACTCTTAGGCAACACATCTCATCATTATTTTAATATGCTATTATTCCAGCTGTTGCACTGTTAAATTAGCGTCCCTCTTCAAAAGAGAAAAAAGGAAGGTCCAGCAAAAAGGGTTTTTTCCCCCCCCCTCTTCGAACGCTGCAGCAATTTGCAGTCAAAACATTATAACAATTAGGGCAATAATTCTAATGGAGAAAATGAATAATTCAGAGTGTGACTTGGTCTGAACCCCGCGTCCAGTAGGTGCAATCAATAAGAGCCTGCTGCCGTTTTTTCTTTTTTTTTTTTTTGCAGTCCATTATGGTCCCTAATGCTACTGAGTAGCTTCTGAGCAAAAAAGCAATTTCCTGTTGATATCTCAAAGGATTTTTTGCACAGTGTCAGAAACTTTACAATAAATAAATAAATAAATAAACAGAAAGGCCTGAGCTGAGAGAATCACAGATGTGCTCTGACCAGACCCCCCCCCCCCAACCTTGATCCATCTCAGCTGTCATGTGGCTGGCCTCAGAGTCATGGTCGTATCTATTCTTGAGTGTCTTCTTGATTAAGACACTGTGATTGGCCTGCGGAGCCACCTGGATGTTTTTTTTTCCTCGTTAGCTTTCAAAGACCACAGACACTTTAAGCTATAAAGCTTTAAACCACCATGGACTCCCAGCTCTGTTTAAGTGGAATCTTTATGTGCCTGAAGCATTAACACTCTTCGCCGCTTACCCTCAGTGACTCTTTTGTGTTTCTACGGTAACTTTTGGACTGGTTCTGGGGCAGGGGGTTGGGCTGTGAGGGGCTATGGGGGTTGTATCCAATTCTCTCCTGTTTGTAACCTCATAATATCCTGGCCGTGAAAATGTGCTCACTCTGGGACTGATCTGTGGCTAACCTCGGGCTTGGGCCGAGTCCCTGTCAAAAAACATTGGCAGTGAAGTGGAGCTTTCCCAGTTGTAAGTCAGATTACAGCACATGCTCTACGGAGGAAATGTGTTTTTCCCATTACAATGGGTTTCTTGATTAATGTAAGTTTAATTGGCTCACGTAATGTCACAATACAATGTTTTTTGCTCGCTTCATTGCCCTTGCCCTTTTCCTCCAGAGCTGAATTTGTTTACGGATGCCTACCTCGACATTTCCGTTGTAATCACAGTTGTATTGTCTTGAGATGGGCTGTAGAATTTATGTAATGCACTTTATCTGCTCCAAAGCATATTCAGAAGTTTTTTTATGGTTTTTTTTTTAACCGCACAATTACAATAGCATCACATAATTCGACTGTATTTTGATCAAACAGTTGATGAAGTGCTTATGTTGCACTGTGACAAATAAATAAATACATAACACAAGTGGATCCAGTTTCATGCCGCTGAAATGGGATATAGAAGGACTGTATTATCAAGTAATAGGAATCCCAGGCCACCTAGGTGGGTGGCATTCCTTCAGCCTCCGTTTGGGACTGATTTTGTTACAATGTGACCAGCATGTGACCACAGTCGCAAGCATACTGAATTTTACATTAGTGGGTTGGCATGAAATCATAATATATTTAGATATGTAAATATGACAGATATAAAAGAAAGGGCTAAACTCCAAGAAAAAAGAGTTGTTACTTGTAGCAGACAGCCTGAAAACTTTGTTCGATGTCTATTCAGTGTGCAGGCTTTTCCAGTTCAGAATACTTCAATCCTAATGGAAATTTCCAGATGATTCAGTTAAACAGTAATGTGAAGTGATACACCAAAGGCAGCGCACTCTGCAATAATGATGGTGTGTTCTTATGATGTTCCTGGTCAAGACATCCTACTGTTCAACCTCTATGTCATACAATTCTGAGGCCTTCATTAGGAAACTAAGAGTGATGTTTTTGTATTTTCTGAAGATCGGCCGTTAGTCTGAATATCCTTTTTTATGTCTTATAGTTTTAAGAAATGTTTAGCTGAACAAGTAAATCTCAGATCCACTGTCCACAGCTTATTCTTGTAGATATTCTATCCCATTGTTTCACTGACATTATTCTGCTTAAAGCAATTCATGGACACTCACTTTTTCTACCCATTTGTAATGTGGTACGCAGGTCTGCACAGTTATGCTCCAGTAGTCAGATTAATTAACAATTTCTAGTTGTTCCATTCATGAAAAAAGAATATCCACTATGTCTGAGTTGGGGAACCAGATGGGCGATCCTATCTTTAAATAAGTGTACTGTACATTTGGTAGCATGTGTGAGCTCTTTCTTGTTGAGGAGAAATAGACCAAGAAATACTTTATCTTGGATCTGAACTGCTTCCTACGCCTTCATGGCCATCAGCAAAATATGTAACCATGACAACTGTCACAATACAGTGGTGGCAGTGTAAACTGGATAAACACAAGCCAAAGAAAACTAACAGTAAATACCAAATTACCTCCATCTGTCCCCAGTCTTTACATGCCTCCTGCCCCCCCCCCCTCCGCCCCGCGCTCTGGCTTTCTCCATCCATTTTCCCATCCATTTGCACCTGCAAAGATATGAGTACAAACAGAAAACATCTCATGAACAGAAAACATGACATGGAGACACGAAAAATGAGAACCCCACAAAAACTGAACTGCTGTAAAAAAAAAAAACATGTAAAGAAAAGCCCATTGAAAGCGCTCTCTCTCTCTCTCTCTCTCTCTCTCAGTTCTTTTACAAACTCAGAAGCCAGCTGTTTGAAAAGCCTGTTGATACACTTGCATTATTTTCAGCCTTTGTTTCATAGGAGAAACTGTTGACCAGTAGCCTGCTTTGGGCCTCACCAGATATCAAGACATTTGTATCCTTCTCTCTTACCATAATTTTATCTGGACATTCCTTTTAAGGTTCTGTTTCAAATGCTGTGTGTTTATACATTTTCCATTTGTAGAACTGCAGAATTCAAGTCATGCAAGAAAATATACCAGCTCGTGATTTCAATACACTGTCCAAGACCCACAAAATACTACTACTACTACTACAAAAAAAAACCTCTCATGTAATTGCACACTCTAAAAACATGCATGACTTTTCAAACTTTCATCTGTCACCAGTTTGTACTAAAATTCTGAGCAGAACTAATGTGTCAGACAGGTTTCCTTTTGTACATTATGACCTTATACCCCACTGCATAAAGTTGTTTCACTGTAATGTGATAACTGTAACTCATAACCTTTATACTGTACTACAGCAGTTGTGAAATTCTTCTGAAGTGTAAAAACTTCTTTTGAGATTAAAACCTGTGGTTCTTTTCAGGGGTCATTTCACAGGAGTCTCAAGGGACCTGAGCTGTCTGGCAGCGGTAGCTTGTGAAGACCTCCATCTGTCCATCTGTCCCTCCAGCTGACAGATGGAGGTCTATACAAGCTATTCTCATTAAAATTCCATTAAAATTGTTTAATGAAAGGACATCTGTAAGATGTTTTTAATATCGATGAGCTTCTGCTGACTAATGGCTAATGAGTAATATGGACTGATACTGCTACCATGTCCTTTTACCCACTAAAAAGCCTGGAGTTTTCAGAGCAACTGGGAGTTTATATAGTCAGTTCATACACTTATCACTTCTTTTAACATAACTGGAATATAGGATATTACAGGACATTATTAAAGCACTTATCAAACTTCCACACTTTTTAGATAGACTCTGCGAATAAGGGAATGTCAGCGTGCATTTTTCAGAAGTGGCAGCAGTAGAGACAGCGGTAGTGTCAGCAGCAGTTCACTTTAGTTTAAATTAGAAATCACTTCACCAGGGTCAGCAAAGCCATCTGTTGATTCGATCAAGCGTCCCATTGACAAAGTGACGTGAGGTGTGGGACTTCCTGTAGAAGCTGGTACTGTACCTTACATATGCACAGTGAGTTCAATGACTTACAGATCGTAAAAAAAAAGTGACTCTTTGGGTACCCATGCCGAAATTGTCTGATGAAAGGACATTTGTAAGATGTTTTTTAAGCGTCTCCTGACGGATGATATGGATTGGTGATACTATAATGTCCTTTATCTACTTAAAAAGGTTAGGCTTTTGAAGGCGACTGGAGGCCCTTGTACGAAAGACTATTTGAAGCTTGAAAATGCAGTTCAGTGCATTTTCTTGCCTGACAGGTTGTGTTAACCACGCCTGTGGATATGACATGCACAGCTCTGCTGAAAAGCGGAAGAAAAACAGCTTATACTCACAGAGGTACATAAGTTTCAAAACTGAGAATAGTAAAGCTGTGATGTTTCTGAGGCACTTGAGTGATACAGTGTAGAAGTTACTAATGATGTATTAGTGATGTTTCAAGGTTAAGTTGTCAGAGGAAATATTAACTTCTGTCTGTCAGCACAGTTCTAATTTAAACATCCTCAGAACGAATTTCATGTGATGTTTTCTCCCAGGAGAAGACGTAATCCAACCTGTCTGCTGCATGTAGGGATACTGTGATGGCTGTAGTGTATTTGACAGTGTATGGCTATTATATGATCTGAATGTGTTTTTGTATAGTGGTGGTGGTTTTGTGTGTGTGTGTGTGCGCGCGCGTGTGCGTGTGTGTGTGTGTGTGTGTGTGTTGGGGGGTTGAGGGGAGGTTGAAATATATGATACGTGTAGCATGTCATGGCTATATTGTGACCTGACTGGACTGTGTGTGTGTTTGTGAGTGTGTGTTTTTCTGTTCAAACTAATCTCATGAAAAAAAGATGTCAAATGCAGACCATTTTTAACAAAATATATAAATATTCGACATATAGGTCACGGCAGACTCACCTCATAATCTTATAAAATGTCACTCAGACAGCTCAGGAAAAATTTACAATCCCTAACCCAACCCCCCTTTCCTATTATGACCTTGTTTGTGGCATTGTTGTGGTAAATGATGTCCATGAAATCATACTAGAAATGAAAATGAGAATTGATAAAGGAGAAATAGTGGCCTCCAATGTTTGGAAAATGGAATTGCAGTCATGTCAAACGTTGACATTTGTGTGCACATAAGCATTTGATTATGACACCAGTTTAGTGTGGGAGTGGAGGGGGTTTTAATATACAGTGGTAGTGGTGGGGGGTCATAACTGTCTGAGGCTGGGTTCAAGGTCATGCGCCTGCGTTTTACCGTGGAAGGATGATGGTTGAAGGTGCTACTCTACTCTGCTGCCTCAGCTCAGTGCAGAGGGTGGGTGGTGGTGGTGGGAGGGGGTTATCCAGAATGCCGTAGGTTATTTGGGGAGGTCATTCTTCTCTCTGTAACCATTCAGACTGTCTAGTTGAAGCCCAACGACCAGAGCTGGCTGTCCTCACTAGCTTGATTTGATGGTCTGTTGGCTTCTGCTGTCTTAGCTTCTCTTCCCAACCACATTACGGCAAAGAACACTGTACCGGCTACACCTGACTGATGAAACATTGAGAGTGGCCTGATGCACACATTAAAGGTCCTGATCTTCCTCAGGAAGACCATCCTGCTCTGTTCGGCTCTGTGGAGCACCTCAGGGTCATGTGACCAGTTTGGTTCATCGTTTAAGTGCACCCATAGGAACCTGTGTGTCTCCAAACCTCCACTTCCTCGTCCCATATGATGACAAGTGTTGGGGCTTCCTGCTTCATCTGCGGCCAACCATCACTCAGCTGTAGGTTGTTGTAGTTGCATTATTCAACGAAGCTCATGACCAGAAGAGCTATGTTTGTGTGCATGTGAATGCGTGCGTGTGTGTGTGCTTAATATATTTATTAAAGTAAAGAGAGGAAATTTGTTTCTGTTTGTTTCTTTTCTGTTTCATTTTTTCTTATTTTACACAAAAGAAGAAACTGGGCCAAAGTACTGCCGAGAAAAGTATGGGCACATGCCTTCAGTCTTGAGTATGGCCTTAAGGTATATGCCAAATTTGGTTGCTTTAGGTTAAAAACTGTAGAAAAAGATGTATGCTGTTACACTGAAATGTTATAATGATTGCTTGGTAAATGAAAGTTGGTCAATTTGTCGCAACTGTGTTTTTTTCCACCTCCTATTATTTCAATCGCACACACACACACACACACACACACACACACACACACAAACAATTGTTGTTATTTTCAATTGGATGAAGTCTACTGTCCAAATATGAATGAGGAACAGTAAATTGGCTGAACATATACTGAGAACCAACAAAACTGAACTAACTGAATACCTTGAAATTGCATAGTTAATTTGTGATGGATAAATATGAGTAAAATTGGGCAGACTCACACAAATAAATTAATAAATAAATAAATAAATAAATAAGTATACTAAATACTGTATTTTTTTGAATAAGTTGTGTCAATAAGAAGTGTGCTAGTTTAGTGTCAAAAGACTAGCTGGTCGACTAGATAAACTTTTATGTTCAACATTTATATTCAATTCTACTTAAGTCTTCAACATAACGTATTTGAATCTGTCTTGACCAAACAAACTCAGAAACCCTAAATAATAGTAATTACAAGTCCATCAAAGTATTGTGTTTGGTTCATCTACGTAAGACAAAAACTCTCCTGTTCACCGGTTGAGTGAACAAAATACAGCTAAAAGAGTTGCTGATGGTCTGAGGCCTCTGTAATGATCAGTATTAAAGGAAACTCTGAGTCCCTTGTCTGCTGCTAAATGACCTGCTGTTAGAATCTGAAGTCAGATCGTATAGAAACTGACCAGGGGCACAAATTCACATGGCTCGTTACTGAGCATTGGCTTCAGTGTCTTGAAATACTGCAATAACTGTGACCTGAAGACAGTGAGTAAAGTGAGAGGGGCACATGCTGAAATAAACAAACACACATGTACATGGACACACACACACACACACACACACATGCACACACACACACACACACACACACACACACGCATGCATGCACGCACGCACGCACACACACACACACACACACACACACAAATTTTGTGCATTCATAGAATGTATGGTATCGCATGACTGTTCAGAGTCTTTGAGCTCAAACTCAAAATGTTTCAAATGTTTGAATATGTGGGAAATTGTTTTCCATATGTCACCAGAAGGTAGCCGCAGGGTTCGCATGAGTCTAATATCAACAACCGCTCATCAAAGACACTGTTCAGAGCGTTTTCACCCCATTAATCTTCTCTGCTGTTGGCCCTCTTCAGAGAAAGCTATACAAAACATACATACAAACATGAAAAAGTATAGCAGTAGCATTTGCATTTTTTTTCTCGTGTGGATTTTCTGGAATGATTATTGCTTATGTATGACTTTGTACCAAAAGATAAACTGAATACCTGTCAAATTTTTCTCATATGATCAAAACAGCAAAAGATTATGTTAGATCAATAATGTTATTTGATGTTTTGCACCATGTGTGCTGACATGTGATTACCCATCATGAAAGTTCAATGTGCATTCATTTCTGTGGGTTCTATATATTGAGGCTTTAAATTAAATGTTGCGGTTTCAGAACCAGAAAGGGCCTTAGAAACATGTTAGCCATCAGCTTGCACATCACAACCCAATAAGGACATGGTTGCAGCTCTTTTTGCAGGCTGGCTGAGAAATGGTTCCAGTAAGTAATTCAAAGAGAAAAATCTTTCCCTTGGGCTGCAGTGAGCCTGGCCTTCGAAGGCATGTGAAGAATCCATAATAGAAAATAGAACATTATTTCTAGAGTCACTTAATACAGCTAGCACAGGCTTAAATATGCCATCCATACAGCCTCATGGAACTTGATTGATTTTAACTATGGACAATAACAGCATAAGTTCTATGGCCTCTTTGAGAAATACATCATCCGGACTCAGTGACCTGATCCTCTGTATTGGTCTAGCCACTGTCAAACTGGTATTCAGATTTCAGACTTAATTGCTTAAATGTTGTAGCCTTTTCATGAATTGCAATTGTGGGGTTTGTGCTAGATGAGGTTTATAAACCAAATGATAGTGGAAAGATTATGTGAAAGGCTTGTGTCTCACTATAAGTTGTTGCAGTCTCTAAAGTCAGTTACACTTCGGTCTGTGGATGTAAAAAAAAACAAAACTGAGAAACAGCTCATGTGCAAATGTGTTGGTGTCTTAAAGCAAAACACATCCAGTAATACAGAGGTGCTTGAAATTTGCTGATATGCTTTAGATTTGAAATAATTGTTTAAAGAAAGCGTTTATTTTATATCCAAAATGTTACTCAGTTAACTAAGCATAGATAAAAAAAACTGCATTTTAATTTTCAGAGTGCTTACGACTGTGAGTTTCCGAGTTCCTGACAGTCTGTGTAAGAGTCAAATTTGGATTTTTACTCCTTTTCCACTTGATTGTAAGATTGTTAAGCAAAAAATATAAGAACTAAATTAGTGCTTTGAAAATCTACATAGATAGTAAATCTCAGTGGTTCATCATTGGGGATTCATGTAAATCCTCTTTCTCTCACCTCTTAATCTATCTGTCTCAGTCCCGAGGAGAGGAGAATGCTGATGATCATGTGTGGAGCATCATCATTCTGCAATTACTCAGCTCCCATCGCTTTTGGGCATTCATTATATACACAAGCATCTGCAAATGAGAGGGGAAGTCAATATAAGCCCACTCTGCAGCAAAAAAAAAAAAGAAAGAAAGAAAAAAAAAATCAGCCAGGAAAGTTAGATCATACCCTAGGATGTGGGAATAGATGTATCTCCTGTCCGTGCAATATCCAAATTCAGCGCCGATGACCAATCAATAAACAGACATATAAAACCTTCAAAAACGGAGTAGAACTATTTAAACTTCCCTTGAACCATGTAGCAGTTTCTTTCTTTCTTTCTTTCTTTCTTTCTTTCTTTCTTTCTTTCTTTCTTTCTTTCTTTCTTTCTTTCTTTTTCTTCTTCTTCTTCTTCTTTTGTTTGTTTGTACTGTTGCAACTGAAAGCACTGCATTGCAGATGTAGTGGAATTGTGGAAGGTTCCTCATGGAACGTTTGTCTTTCTGTGGATTAACGGACACAGTAGCGATATGAAATCATTCTAAATAGAGCAGTTGGTCAGGTTTCCTGACACTGCAAATGTGGCCTTGCCACTTCACATGGGATTTAACCCTGAACTGATCTGGGAAAGATATACAGCTCCTAACCCCTAAGTCGTAACCTCTGACACAAAATATCTCTGTCCCAAAACACGGTAGATGTCACTTTATCGGGGCTGAAGCCAGGGACAAATTTCCCAGATTATATTGTTGTGATAAGAGATAAAGTGGAGCTGCAAGCCCTGAGGGAGTCAGGCCCCTCCCCCTCCCCCCAACACTCACTCTAATGCTTTCTTGAGAATCAGCACCATGGACAGTTCCCAACAAACCAATCAGCTGCCCAGCAGCTTGCACGGAGAGCCATTAAGTCTAACAAAACAATTTGGCTCATGATAGCTGCTTAATCCTTTCAAACGAATCTAATGCAACTCCGATAAAGCTCCATTATAACGTAAAGCGCTTCTTAAGGCAGACAGAGCTCAAATCTTTTCATTGCCAAACCAGTATTTTTTTTTTCTATAAAGTTTATTTTGCTTTTCAAGTTATTCTTATTTGTTTACTTTGGTAGTTAATCTGGGTTTTGTTTCTGCTAAATAACTTTTTTTTTTTAAGATCGACATTTGGTATTCTTTAGCCTTACACTGCCAGATATCAGTTACTATGTGAATTCAAAGCCTTTTGTTTGATGACGTTTTGATGTGTGGCAGTTTACTGAAGGGCCCCGAAGCTGCGATTCCAATTTCCCCAGTCTTTGATTGACTCTGCAATGACATGCCACAGTCCTTTTCAAGCTGTAGAGAGTACCACGCTCCAGCCCTCGGCAGACTAACATTCACGTTTATTTTCAAATTACCCTTCTATTGACTTCATAGATAGATCTAAACTGTCAGGCTTCAAAAGCCAAATGAAATGAAGGCATCAGTATTCTCAACATCGTGCTCAGGTTCGTAAATGGAGGTAGGAAGGTGGGACGATGGATGGGTAGATTGTACAAATCCCCTGTCTTGGTATCAAACGAAGTCATTTCCTCAGATTAACCTTTCCCCAGGTAAAAGTGTCTGCTTTCTCTGGAATGCGTGTTAATATTTCTAAAGTCCCATTGGCGCGGGCTAATGAATTCTACTGTCAGAGAAATGACAGCTGGAACTTGTCAGAGGGCCTTTGTCTCCTTCTGTATCACGATGCGGTTTTATCTGAACGCTGCAGGGCCACTGAGGGACTTGCTATGCTATATAGTTTATCACTTGTCATTTGGTCCATGTCACATGAGGTGAAAAGTCTTAAAATACATTCTGGGATAACTCTGAATAATGAACCCAGCTGCAATGTATCACCTATCAGAAATGATCATTCCCAAATCCCAGAGACAGTCATGATCACACCCCATTTTCACTTTAGGGGCAGGTTTCATTTGAAAAAAGAGTGAGGGAAAGAGAGAGGGATTGCAAGAGATAGAGAGGGACAGGGAGAAAGAGACAGAGTGAGGGAAAGAGACAGAGTTGAGGAAAGAGACAAAGTTAGGGGAAAGAGAGAGAGAGAAAGAGAAAGAGAGACAGAGAGAGAGAAAGAGATGGAGAGAGAGAGAGAAACTTCATTCTTTCGTTTGCTTACTTTCTCTCTTACTCTTTCACATTAAAAGGTTGATTTAGCGTGGTCTCTAAGGACCAGCCAACCATTACACACAGCTCTGAGAATGACCCCACAGCCTGAGCCGATAATAGCTTGTTTTAACATGGGAGTGGGTGGCCACCCATGTCAGATTGTTCTCTCTTTAGAAGAGTAAGAGAGTGAATTACAGACCCTGAAGGTTAACCTAAAAACCTCTTTTCAGCATTTTGAGATTACTTTGGCTGTACTTTTTTTTTTATTATTTGTTATTAATACTATATTGATATTGCTAATGTAAATATCAGTTACAAAATATTCATAATAACAATATTTTGTACACTTGAATGTTTCAGTGCTAAACAAAAATGGATTGAGAAACTCAGTTTAAAAGTAAAGTTTGTAGCCAGTCTTCAGAAATTGCTAGAACAAAACAATAAAGCTTAGTGTTGCTCATCATGGCCGACAGTTTCTTTTGGTAATCTACCTTAAATCTGTCCTAGAGATCAAAATAATTGCTCTCATGTAATTAAATCTATTATATGACTAAAAGATCTTCACTAAATAACTGTGCTGTCTATAATATGAAATCTGAAACAAGTAGAAATGATAATTGCTTTTCTAACAAAAGCAAGCCCAGATGAGAAGTACTGTATTATATTTCTCTTAAATGTTGTTTTGATGAACTGTGGATATAGAGTCATGTTGTTCTTGCCAGGAATTTGCTTGATTTAACACACTTTAAATAGCACATGCTCAATGTGAATGCACATATTTAATGGGGTATTTCAGTAAATAGTCACTCTGGGTGATCTGAAGTCATATCTAACTGAAAACAAGACACCAAACAGAGATTATTGCCTGTCATATTATAATCACTGCATGCCTACTAAAATAGCTGCTTTACACATGGACCTGCGTGATCTGATAACGCTCTAGACACTATAGAGAGCTTGTATGGTACCTATTACAGTACAGTTAACTCTGCACTGTTGTCCATATGACATGTAGTGCTTACCTGAGTGTACATATACACGCACGCACACACACACACACACACACACACACACACACACACACACACATACGCACGTACGCACACACACAGGCAGACACTCACACATGCACACGCACACACACGCGCACACAGTCTTTAATGGGAGCTATTTACCTAAAAGCCTTGCAAATGATAATAATCCATCTTTTTGGAGCGTGGCTCATTTGAAATGATGAATAATGGAAGATGTATGCTGTATTAAAGGAGAGGAAACAGTGAGGATTGTCCCTGTTAAAGACCTTTGGATCATGCACACTGCTGCGGTTGGCTAAAGCCATCTCTGAGGTGGTCCTCTCGCTCTGCAGTCTGTTGGTGGTTCTATCTGATCCAGGCTGGTCCGTGAGCTGTGCTTTAGTGTGCTCCTGATAGTGATGTCTTATCTCACCAGGATTAAACTGCTAGTGTAGACCATGCGCTCCTAGCTAAACCTTTAACCTTACATTGCACTTTCACAACCCTGCTGTTGTATGGGCACCTTGGTTTTGTGTGTGTCTGTGTGTGTGTGTGTGTGTATAACTGTGTGCATGTGTGGGTGTGTGAGATTAACTTACTGCCTTTGGCTCTGTGTGCAGGTAAACTTTGGATTGGCCAGCCTTTAACTATGCATAATTATAAACCGGTGTTTGTGCGTGTGTGTGTGTGTGTGTGTGTGTGTGTGTGTGTGTGTGTGTGTGTGAGATGGAGATCACTGGCAGCTAACCTACTGGAAAGTCCTTAACAATGTACAATTCATATACACCCACAGACCACAAACGTTTGTAAAAAAGTATCACATTAACAGATTCCCATGTGTGCATGTGTGTGTGTATTTGTGTTTGATCGGTGTGGGGGATGGTTTTTGAGTCACACTGTGATTTCACACCCACAATAATACATAAATAACATGTATGTATTGAAATAGCTGATTGAAATCTGTATTCTATGTATCATAGAGTAGAGGTTCCTGAGGAATTCTGGATAAGTCTGATTGGATTCCTCAAAGCATGGTCTCAACAGTGGCAGTATATAAAAGCAGATTGTACCGCGGCATTGTTAACAGCGATCCTAACTTAAAGAGAGATCCAAGTACACCTGCAAATGGTCCAAGTGAGATGATGAGTGCTATCAATTTTTCTCAGTCTACATCGTTTTATTTCTCTATGTTCAGTCATCAATAGTGCTCAGAAACAGCGGCACAAACAAACACCCCCCCCCCCCTTTCCTAACCAATTCCAACAAGTCTTCAAAAACTCAATTAGCCACAACCAACATGCCACAAAGCTCATTCAGAGTAAAACCAAGTAAACAATGTGACCTTTTTAGAACTGCAGTGAAAATTAGCCCATCATTTCTGTCCTCACTGCAGTACCTAATTGCAGTCCCAAAAAATTAATAATTCTGCTTATTTTCAGTCATTTATTATACTGTTTTAGTCTCGGATGAAAATCTGCCAAAAAGTTTCATTAAAATGTCAGACAAAGTGAATCTGATAAAAAACGGCCCATTATGTTGTGCTGCAAACTGGCGAACTAGCAATTTTAGCAGCACTTCCTGTAAGAACTGGCTCGATCCAGTTTGTGTCAGTTGGTTTGTCACTTGTTGTGCTGAACCTCCAAATTATTTTAATTGAGTGCCATGAAAGTTTTTATTGACTGAAATTTCTGAGTTAGGAATTTGGGATACCCAATTATCCAGGATCTTACGTAAGAGTCCCTCTCAGCGTGTACACCTCAGCTGAAGTAGGAGTTACTGCCTGAGATGATTACACTGCACAGCAGAACCGCCACCACGCAGTGCTAAGCAATTTGAAGCATCCAGGTGTTTCATATAATGCAAACGTCATTCCAACACGACGTTACTGAATTCCGAGACGAAAAAAACCAAAACAAACCATCCCCATACCGTCTTCATTCACAGTACGTGTCACATCGAGGCGCATACAGTAAATGAGAAAATGCATGCGAACCCTTCATTTGTATTCAAACAAATTTAAATGTACTGTAGGTGTACGTATGAAAACAGATTACCGAGCAATAACAACAGAGCGTGAATAGCGTCTCAGTCACAGTGTAGCTAGGTGTTAGAGCGAGCTAACCTAAGTGCAGACATGAAAGACGAAACGAATGTGTGACAGCATTATGTCTTGACAGCATTATAAAAACATTCCTGACAATACAATAATCTGAGCCAAACATACAAACAGTACAAAGTGATGCGCACTGAAACTATCTCCACAAATTACTAACTGAATGGGCATCAGGAATGTATCTCAAGAAACTGCTGATCATCGTAAGATAACCTTATCCAGCTCCATGTAGTGTCTGGTTTAATAAAAGTGGTCTCAATCTTACTGACCCTAAAAAACATTGTCTTCATGAAAGTCTAGCAATACTCACAAGTGCATACAACAGTAACCTACCAAGAGCTTGTACTAGTGGTGATTTCTTGAATATCTGACTGTTTGGTAATTGTTTAACGAGTTTAAAGAGTGTTTAGTGAGAGACTACAAGGTTTTGCAAGTTTGTTTTGAACCCTTCACTGTACTCTCCTGAGAGGAAGGATTTCTGGCTTAATCAGCATGCTTGTTTGAAACATATTGATTGAAATTGTACACTGTTCAAAGAGCAAAACTCTCTTGGCATACTGGGCATAAATTGTATTGGTGAAGAAGTACTTTGACATTTGGTCTTTACTGAGAACACTGCTTTCAGACTCCTCTTTTCTCTCATTCACCTCACTAACCTTACACGTTTCTTCACAACTCTTACGTGAATGATGAGTGATAAATATGAATGAGGAAGCATCAGAACCACAGAAACTGGTCCCTTGAATATAAACTGCTTTCCTTTAGCAATCTGTATTAGATATTGTCTGTATTACAAAGGTGTCATTTTGCATTTATTATAGACTTCTCATCACTGATACGAATGAAAACTATGTCTGTGCTTCAATTTGACTAATTCTGAAGCACAGAATTAGTTTGAGGAGGTTGTTTGTACAACCTGCTAAGTTCCAATGCATGCAGAGAAGGTTAAATTAGCTGATGACGCTCTATTAAAAGTGATAGAGGAAAATGAAAAAAGGTTGAGAGAGTCATGCTTCAATATATGCCACATTTTCACTTTTTTTTTTAAAAAAAATTCAATTCAGGGATAATAATGCAGTTGATAATGGTCTGTAATCCACATTTCCTCACATCTTTTCAGCTCATTGTATTGTTCTGACTTTACAAGTCACAAATTGTGGTGGAAAATGTTATTTTTTCAGATGGTGAGAATAAAAATGTGAACTCAGAACAGAGATGAGTCAAGGACATCTCAGCATGCTTCCACTGTTGAGACCAACCTAATGAGGGAGCTGGATTTTAGCTGGATACATCATGGTTGCCTCTGCAATGAGAAAGGAACCCATTTTGTCTAGTAGCTAAGACACAGGTCTGTTAGAACTTGTGCCTCGCTGGTGTTGAGCGAAACATTGTATGCTGCTTGTCACATATACTTTTAATGATACAATTCTGTATGAATGAAATAGGCCGGAAAACAGCTCTGTGTTTTCACAAGCTATTAGAGGAATTGTTAAAAATGTTGTTTTCAGCAACAGGCTACAACAGACAGTAGCTTAGTCGATCTGTTTATCCTGTAGTCACCCTTCTCTGTATTGTTGGCATTAAATGGTACTGTTTGCTGGTTAACCAATAAAACAAGGCAACAATTTGCAGGTGAGATCTCGTTTGGCTTCACAGGTGTCTTCTAATGACAGCCATGACTGGCCAAACTCATAAATGCCATGAACCGGATTCAGTAGTACTTCCAGAACCACCACGACAAACAGTCCTTGACCCTGTTAATCACCAAATCTAAATACTGTTTACAGAGGCTTTATAGAAGGTTCTATAACATAGAGTGCACACTACAGTTCCATTTTCTTCCTCTCTCAAAGAACTGGAGGCTGTCCTTTGTGAAATATATGCCTATTTCCACTTTAATTCCATTGTACCATTATTTTGGCTGCTGTCCTTCCACAAAAATTCAGTTAGAAAGACCTTGTTACCACTGTGATAAAAGTGTGTATTCAGGTATGATCTGTGTGTTGGTAACTTCCACAGCAGATGTGCTTGCTAAAGGATTATGTTTCTGTAAGCATGGGTCAGGTCTCGTCAGGTGTTCTCCAGGATCCAGATGGAGAACCGGACCTTTGACACCATAACTCTGAGTGAGATTGATGCTGAGTCTAATTCAGAGAGTCGGGCTCACTCACTGCTAATACATTATTTTTATCTTCATCACATATTAATGGCACTATCCAACTTTATGAGTGAATTGGGCTTATGACTTTATCACTTCCACGTTTGTTTGAAGTTCAGGGCCTTTTTCTAGCTCTGCTGGATGTGTGAAGAGGACTTCCCTTCTGAGAAATGGGGGACTTTTGATCAAGCAAGACCTCTCTTTCTTCACCTGTCTTGGCACTAGATAGAAGCTCAGATAAAATCAGGTAAAATCTGGTACGCTACCAGGTTGATCTTAGATGTCTCTAGGCTAAATCGTTGTCTCTTACCTAACATCTTTCAGGCAATGGATAGTCAGATATGCCAGTCACACTGAATTCCTTTTGCCAGTTCCTGTTTTTGGTGTACAGTACTGTCAGTGATCCAAGCATGAACGAGATGAAAGCCTAGTGTGCGTTTTTTTTTCTCTTTCAGATGCATTATATTTATTCCTTTGCTTTGGGCGCTTGGTTCTTTCATATAACCAATGCAATCTCATACAATCTCCAATGTCTTTAGGGATATGAGCATGATGAATGATGTCTTTGTGACTCGCAAGCAGTGCCTCAAAGAACAAGTTAAGGCCAAAGAAAAAGTAGCAGTTGACCTAAGTTGGTTTTAGTTCACTAAGAAAATATTTGTGTTTACTGAACTGTAAGTGGGGGTGGCACCACATCAAGTCTGCTGATGTTGATGTAAGTCTCAAATAAGTTTAAACAACAACCTTGAGAAACATGTATTAAATTATTGCTCCTATAATAATTATAATTCATTTCCTTTCAAAATTCTTTTGTTTCTCCTCAAATTCACAGACAGGCCTTGTTCCATGTGTCCTTCGGGATCTGACCTTGTTAGATGTATCCCTTTTAGCTTCTGTTTGGCCCTGTTTGCAAATAAGTAGTACCCAGTGACTCTAAGCATCTTATCATTAGTTTTAAACCATAATAGAATAGACAGAAAAGCACAAACAAACAAATATCCATTCTCTTTTTGTCACGATTACTGTCTAGTCTTTGTCTTGTCATCAGATTTACTCATGTTAAGGTGTAATGACAACACAGTTGTTTTAATACTTTCTCTGTCTGACATGTTTGACTTGTGCGTCTCCTTGTCTCTCCAAAGCATGCTGAGGTTTTCCCAAGCACCTGTTCACACTCTTCGACACCTGGAACAATCTTGAAAGCTGGAAGCATTTCAGCAAGGGAATACTTTCTACTGCTGAACTCAGGTCTACTCTGCCTCTGCTTCATTACCCGATTTCTCCAGTTCAACGTTTCTCAGCCCAGTCCTTACGGCCTCATAGCCTGCATGTTTTCATTTCAGCTCCACAAAAAGCACAAGCTGCCTCTGCTGATTGGCTAAGTATTAAGCCACTGATCGTTTTAATCAAGAGTGCTAGCACCGGAGTGAAACAAAGCCCAAGGACTGGCTTGAGAAATGTTGCTTTAGTTAACCCCAAATGTAATTCTTCTAAATGTACTGGCGCATTCATTTGTGAAAATGCAGACATATCTTCTGTTTCTGTTTTTTAGAATGTTGTTTACTTTTCTGTTCCATCTGTTTCGTAAAACTGTGGAGTTTGTGTTGTGTGTATAACTTTGAGCCAGCATTAGAAGTTGTTAAGCAATCATTGCACTCTCAGGTCTTCAGAAATTGTACTGAGAGAGCAGTGTGTGTGTTCGTTGTGACGAGCTGTTGGTGCTTCCAGATAATCTTTTCTCAGACAATAGTAGTCCTCACATATGTAGATCCTCTGGTCTCCAACTGTGTCAGTCAGTATTTATAGCTAATGATGTAAACCCTTGAGAACATCTAATTTTACACATCCATGTTTCTCTTTAATCCTCTCGTTCGGTCTGTTCTGTCAGATTTCCCAATGACTCACCCTCCTCTCTGTGTCTCCTATTTACTTTCAGGCCTATTGAAACCACAAGAATGATCCCTCGTGATCTAGGCATACCATCACCGTAGCAATCTATTGAACCGCTGCCTTTGGGGACAACTTGGACCTTCACTCTTGTAAGCTACTGAAATCATTAGACTTGTGGTATGTTGGAACGGTCACTTCTGTACTGTGTAAATCTTCAACACCGGGCTGTGAAAACCATCACCTTCACCTCTGAGCAATGAGAAATATGAAGAAACTTGTGTTGTGAAGGCGAATGAAAGCAAACACATGGGGCAAAATGAACTTTCACCTTTGGGGAACTAGCAGATTAATCCCCATTCACAAGAACAGAAAATCTTCTTAATTAGCTATTAGATCCACTAAATATGGCTTCTTATCCGGTTATATTAAATGAATAGTGCTTTAATTCTAACCTTAATTTAATTTTGACCTTATTCTCATCGTCTTTAAACTCCCCACATTGTGAGCAAATCGTGCAGCCATTCATATACCGTGCCATAAAAATTTTCACTGTCATCGGCATGAGACTATAAAATTGAATTTTGATGATAGTGATAATACAATAAAAGAGAAGATACACGTGCCACCACATTTTCACATTACTGACTTATGACTACGTTGTCATTCATCATAGATTTATTCCTCTAATGTCCAATAGTGATTAAAAAAATATATGACGGAAAATGATAGCTCATTGGATGAGAGGGTTATGAAGTTGTGATCCATGAATTTATTTTTTTTTTATGAGGTAAGAGGTAAAAACGAATCATTATCATGAAATCATCTAGTGAGAATATAATATGAGCAGGTCTGTATTAGAATCACTCCACCACCACTCGAAAGACATTCATTCCTCAGAGAACCCCGGTCTATATACTGTCAAATTGTCTAAAGGAAGCGGCAGATATGTAGTATTTCTGTAATGGTCATATAACATATGGGCATTTTCATGATAAATGTATGAACAGAGCAGAGTCTGTAATAAACTTAAGTGAGATTCTTCTGGTAGTTGGTCTGTCTGCCCAGTTCATGATCCTGTAGCTCTCTAATATGAAACTTCCAGTTGCTTTCTTGGTTTTGTGTATATGAGAGAACTAAAAACATGCCCTTGTTGAATTTCTGTCACTGCGCACAATAGATAATCGTTCATTAAAAAGTGCAGAACCAAGGCAATGCCACATGAGCCAACTGCTAAAACTGTGGAGCTCAGTACAGGAGGAGGAGGGGCAGTCCAGCATGCAGGTTTTTTATTGGACACAGACAAAAAAGATGACAGGTAAACACATTTTAAAGTCCTGAAGTAATTCACTGCATCCTTTACAAACATATACCTGAGACTCCTGCTGTGAAAAGATGCATTTTTGAGAATAATAATAATACGACACCTGTCGTTTCCCAGAACATTGGAATGGTAAAAATATGAGATCACATTAGACAAAATGAAATACCAGTAATATTATTTTTTTAAAGGCAAAGAAGAAAGAAATATAAATGAGTCAAACTTAAAAGCACAAGAGCTCTAAGGCATCTCAGTACAACCAAAGTCATTAAAAAAATCAAAGAACTTTTAATATTTTTCCATCAATCCCATCAAAGAAAATTAAACACTTACATGAATAGTCAGCCATTTAAGAAAAAAAAGCCATAAAAAGGAAAGATAGATCAAAAGCAATGTTAATTAATTTTAACATGTACATCCCCACACTAGGCCTATATATAACAATACATTATGCAGACAAAATATTACCAACGCATAATGAAAAAAAGCATTTATATTCAGAGGTACCTGAACCACAATTAAAATATGTTGTACACATGCTTCATATACATGCCAAAAAGGTTTCCAAAAAGTTTCTGTCAGTGCTGTCAACTAAATACTAGATCTATAACATGTAAATGTACCATTACGAGAGAGTGCATTTTTTCATGCAAAAAAAAGGTTCTGTTCTATAATTTACAAGGTTATTTTGGTTCATCGTTTTCTGTCTAATGAAACTCCCTTACACACACACACACACACACACACACACACAAACACACACACACACATTCAGTATCTCACTCTCTATCATGTCTTGATCGATAATGTGGCTGATCCTGACTTGACAGCAGTGGAACCGAGCACGTGCAGGGGAGCCGTCAGAATTGCAAATGTCAGTAAACTTGACTGTTAGATGCTCTGGCTTTGACTTCACACCTTTAAATATTAATGATAAAGAATCTCGTTTTTTTTTTTTGCATGATTTAAATGATAACTTGTACCGAAGCTTGTCAGAGTAAGCCATTTTCAGTACATGGTTTTTAAATCTTTTTGTTTGTTTGCTTATCTAAAAAAAGGACTGACAGCTCCTAACAGAGTCCGCACAGTAGTAATACTTTGGTATCATCATATATTTTTCTCACAGAATAAGGTCAAGAAAAAAAAGTTTTTGAATGGGTTTTCAGTTTTATTAACTTATTTTATCACTGCATCTGGTAGTTTTCTGGAGGCAATGCAAACAGTTCATTTGCTAATGTAATTTGTTATGCTCTGTCAAGAACAGTGAGTTCAGCTTGAAATATAATAGGAGTTATTCAACTGAAGTGTCCGCTGGTAATGCTGTTTCAAACAAACAGTGGGCAAAATATATTAATCTGAATGTCCTCTCAGGTGATCTTGACTTCTTAACTTTATTCACCGCCCTCATAAAAGTCTGTGATAAATCAACTCCAACACTCAATTTCACCATAACAATAAAAAGTAAAAGAGCCCTGCTGTAAAACTCACAAATCATCAACCTGTTATTATTTCTTTAATCAAAATGTTGGAACAGGAATGAGGGGAAAAGAGCAAAAAAAATAAATAAATAAATAAAAGAGAGAGAGAGAGAGAGAGAGAGAGAGAGAGAGAGAGAGAGTGAGAGAGAGATGGAGAGAGCAGATGAATAATTTAAAAATGTCGACATGGCCAGAGTCTCTGATGTTATATATACGACAGTGACAGCAGGAAAAAAGACCTAGTCAGCAATTTACAAAGCACTAGAGCTCAACTAGAGTCCTAACTCTTAGAGAGAGAGGAGCTTTATTTAATTATCAAATCAATCTGTGCTGACGTTAATTACATTTCTAATAGAAAGTTAGAAATGTATGACTTACCCCCTGCTTTTCACTATCAACGTCTATAAGCAGAATTTTTCTGACTAAAGACAGAAAATCATGGATATTAAGTTCTGGTGGTTAAACTAAATGCCGTGGACTAGTTTCAACCTTAAATGACTTATCTAAAATAAATCATTCTTCAGAAAATGTTAATCAGGGTTAGATGTAGACGTTTTAAGTTCTAGAAGTGTTTCATTACCTCAAAACATCTCTACAGTCCTGGTGTCTTCTAAGCTCAGTGGTAGCATACAGCATCCGTTTTCACAAATATTTTCAGGCATGTGCTTAACACAGACAAACCACTCAGCAAGCAAGAACACAGCACCCACACTACAGTGAGTTCTCACGCTGTAAATTTAATAACATCAAAACCGACATTTCCAGCTCATTTATCAAGTTTAATAAACAAACGACAATACGCCTATTTTACGTACTACAGTTTACTGCAGTGTGCAGCCTCTCTTCTAGTTTGGTCTCTCTCTCCTTCTCTGAGTTCATTCATGGTTCATTTATGAACGCAAAAAGAGATCCCGAGAAAGTCTCATTTGCCTTTTGGGGGATGACATAGCTATAAAACAAAGCTGTGTATTTGTCCGGTTGGGATGAGGAAGACCAAGGGAGAAAGCGGGATTCGTTAGCAAGACACTGAGAGATTATCGATTTCGCCCATCGATTTCCAGCTCGAGCACAGAGGATGGATAGGAAATAAATAATTCTAGTTGTCTGCCCGAGACATCCAATACGTGTGAAACCCTCAGGGCTGGAGAAAGAACGGGTTGTGGGTAACGCAAATCACGCCCTAGAATGTGAGGAGGAATGTATATCTGACAGCGTCTTCTCAACTGTCAGTTAAAACACAGGGCTGTTTACATCCAGTAATGTTGTTAGTTACTCTCTGTGCAGTGGTACACACTACTTATACGGGGATGTAAGGTAGTGCTCAACTTCTGTGTATAAGAGAGAAAGGGTGACTACACAGGCTAAGAATGGATATTCATTATCCTTATACACTAGATTAATCTATTATGAGTATTGTTATGCGGTTATTTTAAGACAACAATGGTGCGGTGCCACACCCGTGCTTATTTCTGGTGAGAAGGAGGTTAACTTTTGTTTGTCTCATACATGGAACATCAGTTGAGTTTGTACACGCACTCCCTCATGAAGTCTAAGTTTTGGCCCAGAATAGCTCCACTGCAGCAGTTAGAAGAGCTGCTTCAGCGCTTCAGAAATTGGTATGCACAATTTTTAACACCGCGAAAGGAGTCTGAAGTTACAGGTTGGTGAGCAGGTATAATGAGAAGTGTAGATATAGCGGTGGTTAGAACAAAGTAAATTTGTTCCTTTACAAATGTTAATTTACACATTGCGGCTTAGACTTTTAACTACGTTGCTTTATTATCGTAACCTGTCGGTGAACCTGATGATGCAGAGAACACTGAAATCTTTGCCATGCAGAACAATGTGAACTGCATTTTCAGTTAGATAGTCAGAAAAGTAGAAAATGAACTTCAACTTTAAATGTCTATAAATATAAATATTTATGTGTGGGCAAATCTAGGCAAATGTATGGAGGTCTCTATTGCTACACCAAAACGGAAATGTTCCATGTAGCTTATTATTTCTCATATATTCTTCATTGATATTCATTTCAAGTGCCCACTCTGTGTAAAGTCCTTAGACAAAAGAGAGAGAGAGAGAGGGAAATGACGTGTTTGAACCAATGGCTGGAAACGGTTTGTGTTATATCATTCAATTTTATTTCGTCAGATGTTTAAAAATAACATTTTGTATGACAGATGGGCGTTGGTTTTCGAACTACTTTCTCAGGCATTAAAAGAACACGTTCAAGCAACAAGTTAGTCAACAGCCTTCAACAATAGGCTGGTCATGCTCTTAATTTGATAAACAAACAATTGAAAATGACAAGTTTCTTTTTTTTATAGCAATCATCTCATCTGCTGGTCTATTCAAACTTCAGTCAAACTGAACCATAGAAGAGAGAGAAGAACTCACTTGAGGACTATGTTATGGTACTTAATTCTAAATTCTAAAATAAGAAGCTTTTCCAGTGCTTTCAAGTTGCACCAAAGTCAGCCAGTCAGGCCATCCAGGAACACAAAAAATGATGTTCTACTGCCCTGAAATATTTAAATTGGAAGATAACAAATGGCCATGACCAAAAGAGACAGTAGCAAAGTTGGCTTTTTTTTTTTTTTTTACTCTTTCAAAAGTTTAACTGCCTGGTCACATAGATTAGTGAATGGCAGAGGCATAAAGGATCTGACTCCCAAAGAAAGTGTTCACTCTTTTTTTCTTCCAGTTCAGACATAGAGCAAGTTCTGAAAGCATTCACGATTAGAGCAGATGCCAAACCAGCATTGAAAATTCTTCCTATTAGGTAGTTTCCATGGAAAAAGAGATGCTTATGTAAGTTTACCCATTGTTTGGCGAATGACATTTTTTTTTCCATAAAGAATTAACATGCTATTTTCATTAACTTGGTCTAATTATAAAGATTAGTCTACATTAGCATTTTAATGATCTCTACTCATTTCTCAATTTTCTCAATGGAAACAAAAGAAGCTTAGAGCGGTTCATCCAACATGGCCAAGAATGGAAGGGTTTTTTTTTTTTCTTTTCTAACCACTGACAGCTACTTCATTCCACCACTAATTTAAATCCCGAGGTTCTTCATTGACTTAAAAGAATCTCTCAATCTGTACAACTCTGAAGCAAAACTAGCCGCTAGGTCGGTGTTTCTTTTCTTAAATGATCTTATATTGGAAAGTCTGAGATGTGTTTAGTGTCGTAGATTTCTTTGCAGGAAAATTTGGTAGCCTGTACTTTACAAACATCTCCTCAGAAGTTTGCTGATGGTAAACGGCTCATCGCCGGTAATGAGATTTAAACACCAAAGGCTTCATTTTCCTCTGACAAAAATAACCGTGTGAGCGATGCAAGCAGAAAAAAAATAGGACAGTACAATATGTCAGAAAGTAGGGATTGAGTATAATCCTCCACTCCCTGACTCTGAAACCGGTCTGGCATGCAAATGTTACTGATTTACCTCCTCTTCAATAATTATATATATATATATATATTCCCTGAGAACATCTTACAATTAGTCATAAGAAGATCACTGTAAAGTGGAACATAAGGAAGAACTTCTTTTTTTTTTTTTTTTGTTAAAGTTCAGTATAGTTCAGTGTGAGGTAAAAACGCAGTCTCTGCATGCTAAACAGGGTACACAGTTCACTTTCGGTACTTCTCTATCTCTATCTCTATCTCTATGGAGTATTTTTGATTTAAAAAAAAAAACATTTCTGTAGAAAGTTTTAACTGTGAAGTGTTTTTTGAAAAGGTTGTATTTCAGACTTTTGCTATTTAACACCAATTTCACTGGAAATTGGTGTGGCAAACAAAACAGTCCCATAAGTTTCCAAAGTTTGCTGTGCTGTACTTTGAAAAATTGGGAATATCCACATGAATCGGGTTTAATTTTGGAGAACACACCTGCAGAGGGCGAATGGCTGTAAACCGTGTCCAACCAGACACTCAGATCAGCAATCATATTTCACAATCAACAGCCTATATGATTGACTGTAATCACACACAGCTGGGGAAATTTCATGACCTCAAGCACTGCTTAATCAAGAATCGCACTTTCTTTCTTTTTCTTTCTTTTTTTTACAATTAGCAGCGATTGTGCTTCAAAAAAAAACAGCTGAGCCCCTCTGTGATTAAGGAGGAGTCTTGATAAAGTTCATTTTCTTAAATGGAAATGCAAACTGAGAATATGATAGCACGAATTTCTCACCGCAGTGAGAATGTATTCCGTATGTCCTAGTGTTCCTGCGTTGTTGCAAAGGCTGTCTTGCAATGTGGAATGGCTCATTTTGGAAATAGCTTTTTTACCTGCGTGTCAGGAGATTGTGGGAGTAGATATAGACTGTGAAATTGATAGGTTTGGGGACAGCTTTATCAGACAGTGCATAAGGTAATGAGAGCTTAGGCAAAATGAAATTTTATACGCTGTATTCTGATTTTTTTTCTGCAGACTCAGTGTCAAGTCAAAGCCATTCAAAGTCGTTCTCACTGATCTTCTAGAACTTTCTCAGCCAGAATTACTTCGGACCATGAAAGAAAACAGCGTTGCACTTTAAAGTACGCCACTGTCTGGTCCAAAAAAAAAAAAAAAAATTCTTTGACCTTTCAAAGAATATTGCAGAGAGATTACTACAGAAAAAGAATGATGGAACTGCAAAAAAGAATACTCATATGGGTCTTGTAATCTCATTACAATGCCCTAAAGCACAATTCTGATATGACCTGCTAAATTTGATCATTGACAATTCACCTTTCTCTACAAACCAGAATCTCAGTCGTAATAATCAATCTGTCGGGTATACTGCTCGCCGCTCCGCTTAATGTTCTAGAAAAATCTAACACAGAAAAAGGTCTCACTGTAAGATGCTACTAGAGGGTACTTTAAGTTTTTATCAGATGAACGTATCAAACAGGAAATATCATTTGAGAATAATGCTACAGAATGTTCTGTCATCTTTCCTGCTCTCTAGTCATCGCTATCCGTGGCTCTGGAGTCTGATGCCTTCCCCGTAACTGTTGCCTATCTTCTCTTAACCGTCTGTCCTGAACTCTGTCATTCCCTATCTGTTTTCAGCTATCTCTTCTGCACTGTATCACTCTCTATCTGCTCTCAACCATCTTCCCTGCTCTGAATCATTTTGTGAGTGTCAACACTCCTGGAAAGAGAGAGAGAGAGAGAGAGAGAGAGAGAGAACAGTGTAGTCCCGATCACGTTAGCTGCATCGACATTATAAATGATGTGGTCCGTATGCCACAAAAGCCCTAATGACTATTGTGGTCCGGACTTTTCTGTGCCTATGAAATATGCATCAGTGAGTAATTGTTGCCAATCTCACCTTTTTGTCTGTATAATAGAAAGTCCTGGGGGGTCATTTTTTCTGGTCTCAATACCCAGTGCCCATAGCGTAAGTGCGGATTTAGATTTTCATGGATTCGCCCCTGTCGGATGTGTCTAATTTACCAGTCTCTGACTAAAGGTCAGGGCTAATAGCTGGTTTTGATTTGGCCTGATGTGTCTGGTGTCAGGTGGAGGGAGCTCTGTAACAAGAGCTTTGTCCGGTGTTGTTTAATAGACTTGTCAGGATACAGCTAATTCCAAATGAAACTGCTAACATAAGCACTCAGCCAGTCATCAGTCTTTCAGCCTCATCTGGTGGTCTGCACTGAAGCTAATCAAGAACTTAATGTGTATTTTTTTGGGGGGTAATTTGGCATTATAATGATAATATTATTATTCAAAAACATTATGTAAATTGTTGCTGCATTTCATTGCCACTCTTTCAATCTCACTCGTCCTGATATTTTTAAATTCTGTGTACTGCAAAATGAGATGCTGTTTTCGTCATAAAAACAGTGAGGGGGTCTGAGGAGAATGGTTCAAGGGTCATGCAGGATGTGAACAAACTTTTTGTCAAAGCCTTTTCTCACTTAAATCTATGACTGCTACACCTGAACAAGACTCTAAGGTTAAGTGTCCACAAGTGCTTCTCTACCCAGCCAGTTTATTTAAATTAAGGGTCGTCCATTATGAAAGAAAAATGCATTAGCCTGAATTTTTTTACCATTAGCAGTCAATGTTGATATATTAAATGAGTTGATTTTTTTTCTTCAAATGTTTACAGCCCAGTTGCTTGTGATTTAGATTCACTTACACACTTTTTTTTCTTTTGCTAATTAGCATGCTGTTAATTTGTGTGGTTACAGGCTGAACTTTTGTTGTGGGGTTGATTTCCAAAGCGGTTCATACCGAATAAAAAGCTCAGTCTGAACAGAACCACACCTGACACCAGATAAAATGTGTTCTTGTCAAAACCGAATCCATTATCCCTGACCTTTTCAGTCTAGCCTGATATCGTCAGGTTTCAGCAATGCCAATGCAGACTCAATTGATTCCATTTCCCACCCCCCTGTTTGAAACCTTGGAGGAAAGAAAGGAGGCTGTGGGGATTTTGTGCCATGCATGACTTCTAGAGCAAAAACCTTACAGAATATAGACTAAATGTATGTATTCTAGAGCAAAAACCTTATAGAATATAGACTAAATGTATCTATTCTAGAGCAAAAAACTTTATAGAATACAGTCCAGCTATCTATTCAAGGGGAGTGTTTACAATAAGCATGCAAGATTATTAAAAATAAATATAAAGACATTTACATGAGATTATCTAAGAAGCATATGTTATTTACTATGTACAGTTTTTGCATTTAGCAGATGCTCTTATGTGAGGCAACTTATGGGAAGTGCATTCATTTTGAATAGAGAAGAACTAACAATATGTCCCCAATCATGTCTAAAACGCTCCTGTGAAAAAGAACCAGTGATAATTCATGAGGACTGTCTCCCCCTTTTTTCTGTGCATATATAAATTGAAGACATAAAGTAATTCAAGGTTATCAATCCAGTAATGTCAACTAGAAACTATGACTCCATGCAACTTCATGGCTCATGGCTTGTGTAACAACATGATATACACATAACCTTCCACCTCTTGCTGTGTTTTGTTGAAAGATAAATGAACGCAAGCATAAACCTAATGAAAAGAATAGTCAAGTTCCCATCTGTCACTGTGTTGGGCTGCAGCCGTGGACATTTGTCTTGAAGGTGGTGTCTCATTTCCACTGAGGCCTGCCCATTCATTGACTACTGCCAAGTCAGGCACTACACGTTGTGTTTTCAATTTTATTTCATGCAAGATCCTTCATGTTTCACTCCCTCTGCGTGTTTGTGTGTGTGTGTGGGTCTGTGTGTGTGTGTGTGTGTGGCTGTGTGTGTGTGTGTGTGTGGCTGTGTGTGTGTGTGTGTGTGTTTTACACATTCTGTCTGAAAACGATTGCTCAGCCTCTTATAAAGGCCTGTAACATTGCAGTTTTTATTATGAAAGATGGTAATAAAACAATTTTTATAAAAAGAACAACAGTGCCATTTCCTCTGGGTCGCACTGAAGGGTCTGATATCGGTGAAAACATTACGTACCATAATTATGCCCCGCTCTTGGTGAGGGGGGCAACACTTTTATCCTTTGCTGTGTAATTGCTTCCCGCGGGATAATTTGTAATCATTAAGAAGAGTCGATCAGGTTTTTTATGTACTTTTGCTGTGCTCTGTGCCAGCCACCAGCACAATGAGCGGGGTGTTATTACCAGGAAGGTCAGCACACAGACAGCTGGGTCACCCGAGACTAAGACCATCCCACGCCAGAAAGAGAGGAGAGTTCAGCTACTCTATTTAAAGACGCAAGGGGAAAGCTTACAAGGCAAAGGAGTTTAAATATCATCTGTGTACCGGGGAGAGGAGGGCTTGTCGTGTTGTATCACAAGTCATTTAGCATTTGCTGGTTCGCTCAGTTATGTGTTGAGACTCCCCTTCATTCTAAGGACACATGTAGGTGATACATCATATGATGTGTGTGAATGGAAGCCTTGGAGTCACAGCTGTGTGTCTTGACTCTGACAGGCGGAAAACAAACAGGTGCAAACGAGCACGGATACCCAAGCCACTCCATCACACAAACATGTACACACCTCCCGTGAAATACAACAGTGTAAGGAGCCGAAGCTGGAATAACAGCCAGAGCTGAATCTGTGATCAAATGGACCCAGAGCAAAGTACATAGGCATGCACTAAGTCAAGTCAACATTATCTCATCCTGCACAAATACCGCGTATAAAATATTGAGGAGAGAGAAGGATTGAAGGATTTTAAGTGTTTGCTCAGAGCCATAATGTAACTTCTGATCCCTGTCTGTGAAAAGACAGAAAAAGAGGGAGAGGAAAAAATTTTAGACATATAAAATATTTTTAAATATTTTATATATACTGTAAGTGTGTGTGCGCGCGCACACACGTGTGTGTGTGTGTGCATTTATGTGTGTCAATAAATATGTGTATAATACATTTACACATAAACTTGTGCAAGTGATAGAGGTCATGAGGAAAGGTCAAACTCTCTCCATGTAAGTGAACAATTCCAGCTCCAATCAGATTTTCTGTGCCTGCAGTCAGTGCCATATGATCTGAGTAATTGCTACATGCGTCTGTAAGCTCCCGGAGGAATGTTCTGGGGCATGTGAAGTAAAAAAGCTTTTCCCCCTAATCTTGGGAATAACAGTCACGGCAATAGATTTTCATTATCAGTTGCTGAGTTTGAAATGATCGCCACACACACTTTCTTTAGTGAGGTAGACATTCACACAGATTCACAGAACGATAATGTCCTCAGAAAAAGTCCTACTGAGCTTTCTTCAGATACTAATAATTTATTTCCTTTGTTGGGATTATATGTGGTATTTGAATTGTTATCTGTTCATCACTGGAGATGGTGAGTTGGGGTAGATTTATAAAATGTTCGTACAGGACTCTACCAATGGCATCTCAGTCATAATTTACAGTAATAATCAAATTTGAAAATAAAAACGTGTATAGAACTCCATATTCACATGAACTTACTGATGATACTCATCAGAGCAAACTTGTCAGGACCTTATTCATGTCTTCACACCTCACTGCCTCTCTGTCTGTGCAAATATGCTAACACACGGACGATTAGATTTATTTGTTTCTTTGTTTACATAATAACCATGTGACAGAAATGAGGGAGTGACCTTTTTCCACTTGGTCTACTTGTGCATGAATTCATCTATGTGAGAGTATTTGAGAGAGAGAGAGAGAGAGAGAGAGAGAGTGTGTTTGTTTTGTGTGTGTGTGTGTGTTCTTTTCTCCCATATCTGAAGCACCCTTTTTTTTTATCAGTGCCGACGTCCTCTCTAATTAAGTTTACCTGTGCCAACGCTCAGAGTGCTAATTATACAGAGTGACAAAGTAGGTAGAGCAGCTCTGTGCAATCGATTCAAAACTCCTTCAATTGAAATTAGTGCATTTCTGTGAACTATTAAGAGTTTTAAGCCTTCTCTTGGGTGACATCCTGTGTATAGAATGCATGCTCTGTGACTCTGTGTGTGTGTGCATGTGTGTGTGTGTGTGTGTGTGTGTGTGTGAGAGAGAGAGAGAGAGAGAGAGAGAGAGAGAGAGCATGATATCGGTATGTTCCTTAACTGGAGCTTACTGTATAGTGGGACTGCTGTGTACTAGGCAATAGTGACTTACATACACTCTCTCTCTCTCTCTCTCTCTCTCTCTCCTGTCATGGCCACACTCACCTTCACATGACCTGTCCTGCAGGCCTGCAGGGCATGGGGATTCTTCACACAGAGAGATGAGTACATGTGTAATTAAAAAGGGCTGATCTGACCATCAGATCAGCATTTTCAATTTGTATCACACACACACATACACACACACACACACACACAGAAGTACATGAATATGTATGCACACACACATGCATACATAGATGTGTCACTCCCAACAGCTGTGCATTTACACAATAATTACATGTGAAATCACAGTGTAATTATATTCTACACATGCATCATATCATTACATTATATTCTACACATGCATCATATTCCCAAATTAAATTTGGTAGCAAAAGAGAAGAAGCTATGGAGAGGAAGCTGCAGTACCCCGGCACAGTTAAAATGTAAAGTTAATGGGGACACTATATAAAATGGTACTCACAGTGCCTGAGTCCTCATAAGGAAGAGTGGAGATCTGGCAGTACCTTCGCCCGACTGGCAGACAGTGTGTGCAGCACAAATACACACCGCTTTCAACCCACGGCGGCTGTCAGCCCCCACTGCTCTGCCCTGGGCTAATTACACACAGCTGAGAGAGACACAGCAGGCAAAGGTGGGGGCGGGAATGACAGACAGACAAACAGATCTCTGTCTTATGGGCACTGAAGACACTGAACTTGCATTATGTCTTTTTCTTTTTTTTTTTTTGCAGTGCTTGGAATTTACTTCTTTTTTTTCCTTTCTCTTTTTCATTTAACGGACGCCCTTATCCACAGTGACTTGCAAGAATGCATTCACGATGAGTAGAGGAGAATTAGCATCTAACAGAATGTCCCTATCAAGTCCGAAACCTTCCGTGACAAAAGTGGCAGTAATATATTCATAAAGAATATTTATTTATATGTTTAAGTACGTCCTGTAGTAGATAGGGATAGTCTGGGTTTAGGAACAATCAGAAAACACTAGTTTTCTGTTACTGACAGAAAATAGGCAGTGATGCTCACATCCGAGGGAATATTATTCCACCTTTCTGGACTGAGAAGTCCTGGATGAGTGAGATCCAGGTATTTAAATATCACATTTGATTCTGCCTTCGTACACTGTGCTGTCAGAGCACTGCCGCTAAAATATTGTTGAAAGCCTTATTTAGCAACATTTTTCAAAGATATTTTGGTAGGCCTAAACCCCTGTTTGATTAATTTAACTGCATCAAAGCTGCACGTTTTGCTCTGTCCAAAACTCACTGAAACAGCCAAAAGCACCCATATTAAAGAAAAAAACCCAAAGTTTTATAAGATTTCTTATGAAGGGTTATTTACAGTGTATACATCATACCTTTATTATTTCTTATTTATTTATAAGTATTATAAGCATATGACACCAACATGTATAGATGGCATTCTTCAACCTTATGACATTTCATGTTCCATCATTTGACATTAGCTAGTGACACTGACAGTTTGACTTGGTATTCCATGATGACAGCTGACATCAGCTGGAATAAATGTGTATACATTTTAGTGATAGATGTTATGAAACACTTATAGAACTGTCATGCATGCCCTAAGAATGACCCCATTCTTATGAAGTATTACCAAAAGTTTTTTCTTTAGAAGTTTTATCTAGTCTGCTCATTTTTCAATACCATCTCTTAGAACTAAGGTGGAAACGTTGATGCAATAGACTGAAATACAACTTTGACTTTTATTTGCTTTTGGATGCATTGACAGCACAAGGTTCACAATTTTAGACATCGAGAAATGAGTTTCCTCTACTGCAATTCCCATTCATGGGTTATTGTTTTTCTTTGGGTCCCTGTAAAACAATCCAAGAGCAAAGACACATTTCATTTAATTGTCAGTGTAGCCTAAGGACTTCAGAGAAAGGAGAACTCACCTCCTAAATGTCCTTGCGTCAGATGAAGTTGAGTTTTATGAGTTTGTCAGGGGAAAAAATCGATTCCTTGCAAGCACAAGTGGCAAGCAGGCTTAGGGAGGTCTAGCCTGAATGGAGCGGGATATAAGAGTGAGAGAGAGAGAGAGAGAGAGAGAGAGAAGAGGAATGAAGTGATGTGGAGAAAAGGGTAATCTTAAACATTAAACTGTCACTCACAGACAGAGGCAAACCAAGTGAACAGGAAAGTAAGAGACTCTAAGCTATGAGGGACAAATCCATAAGCCCAGGCTGTTTACCAGCAAAAAAAAGTTCAGTGTACGCTGTAGCTTTGCCTTTTAAATTGAACTGGTAGCAGAGGGTTTGATGTGTAAATTCAGTATTATGCTATTATGAAGATGAAATGCACTGAAACAGATCATTTTAAATGGGTTCTCTCTCTCTCTCTCTCTCTCTCTCTCTCTCTCTTGCTCTCTCTCTCTTTCTCTCTGGCAAACCCACTGATTACATACACAGCTATGGCAATGCTCTGCAGTCCCTTATTGTCTGTGCTGTATCACAGGGTAACAGTCACCATCCGAGTCCATATTGCTGAGTGGAAGAGTCCAGTCCCCTGCACTGGCCTTGTGTTTATCCGCTAACTTTTTCCCCCCCTCGGTCCCAATGTGAGCTTTAAGGAGGTGGACAGTAGGACGGATAAGACAGGTACAGTCTCTTCCCCAGGGCCCTGTCATTACTCCTGCCAGGGGACACAAGTCACCACTGCCTGACACCGGACTTATTGGCAATCTGTTAGCACAGCCTCCAGGGGCCCTAAAGAGAAAGGGAGAGAGAGAGAGAGAGAGAGAGAGAGAGAGAGAGAGAGAGAGAACATCTCAGCTAAGGACAGATAGTGGCATTTAAAAAGCAGAGAGAGAGTAGAGAGAGGCTTGAAATGTCCTTATGATGATAGTAAAAGGAAAGAGGGTAAGAGAAAAGACCTCTCTAACTGGTTCTGAGAGATGAGAGAGCACAGAGAGAGAGAGAGAGAGAGGGAGAATCAGGAGAAGACAGGAGAAGGTGTAATGAATGCAAGAGGAAATGAAAGAAAATAGAACTGCCAAGAGTGTGGTCCTTCAAGTACCACCAGCATAGGCGGACAAAAAGGCTCTTGAACATATAATTACAACCAAATAGTGTATAAATATATCTGTTTACTAATGACCCTGTAATTTGCAGACTGTAATTGACTTTATTAATAATAGCTATGATTTTAAGATGAATAATCAAGGAAGAATGATGACAAATGATACATCTGTCTTCAAAAAAGGTGTTTTACTGTCAGTCTGATTGTAACTGAGGTAGAGAATTACTGTGTTAATCTGTAATTAGTCTGTCGGACTCCTTTGTCATAATCAAAAACAAATTACAGGAGATGTTTATGCTTCTGTAATGTCTCTTAGCTAAAAGCAGTAAACTAATCTTCATGGTGACAAAGATTAATCTAATTAAGCTATCAGCACAACATGAAAAATAGGATAAAGTGTATCCATACTAATTTTGAACTAGAACATATCTACTCCTTATTTAATATATCTTGTTGGTGCGTTTAAGGGGAGATGCAAGTTTGACTGCAGTGAAATACTGAAGGTTTAGCTTCAGTCATAACCAACATTTTTTTGATTGGTAAGGTTTTGAGCAACTGATATCAGCAAAAAGTAGTCAAGGTTTCGACCAAAGAAAATAAGAAAGAAAAATAAAGCTAAAGTGAAAACAAACAAATCAAAATACGAATAAGTGAATAAATATTAACGAAACAACCAAGTAACTTCTTTTATTATTACATTCTTTTTCTTTTTCTTTTTTTTTCTTTTTTTTTTTTACAGCAAACGAGCTTGTAACCTAATTCCCACTCCTACAACACAAGCGACTGATGCTGTTTTAAAGCCCAGAACAAATAAAACTGCCACCAGAAAATCCAGCTGATGACATGGCTAAGTTTATTCTCCTCAGCGGTTGGTTTTCCATGGAGTTTTTTTTTTATTCCTTGTGATTTGCATGAGGATCAGCATGGTGCGGAGGATTTGGATTCCCGCCGCAGAACGTTTGACATTTCACGCAGGTGGAAAGCGATGGTGTGTATCGGTGAGCGTGACACCTCACTTCACATCTAGAGGAAGTTTAGAGGAAACCCGTCAATTCCTGTCAATGCAGTGTTTGGTGGATTGCCGAAACACATTGTGGTGCAGCCTTGTTGGTGTCTGACATATGCTAAACTTTTCGATACACTCTACACCGTCCATGTGTCAGGTAATACAATCTCAGACATCCACAAATCCTGCAAGGGACTAGTCTTGGATAACACTACAGCGTTCAGCAGCGGTTTGCAATGAAGTCATATACGGCATGTTAACACAAACACATATACATCATTAAAGCTGATGAAAGAGTATAGGGGGGGAAAAAAGAACAAGAAAACAGAAGCAGGGAACCAGGGACTTCAGAGAGACGTATTAATGCATTCACATACCCAGCTTTTTCACCAATTCTCTAACTCTAAAGAGAGAGAGGGTGAGAGAAATAGAGCGAGAAATAGATAGATGGTAAGTAGGTAGACAGAGAGAGAGAAAGAGAGAGAGAGAGAGAGAGAGAGAGAGAGAGAGAAACCTTTATGTGACCATGAAGTCATTTTTCTTGTAACAGATGAGGAGAGAGCTTATTTCCATTCCAAATGGGGATGGAGTTATTAGTTCGAGCAGCAGGTATTTTGTCACTGTCATAACCATGAGGAGAATTAATCGTTGCTATGGCGCCTGGTGAGACACCTTGTGGGGTAGGGATGACATTTAGCTAACCTCAGAACCTTTATCAAAAGCTATGTACAGAATATCAGCCCAATTCCAAACCCCAAGCTACAACACTGCGGGAGGAGCAGCCTAAAGTGTTTTCGAGTAATTACTCCAGTCACCTCATTTCCAGTTTACATTGCCTTAAATTGGAAGCTGATGCTGTGACAGAGAATGAAATCAAGCAGATATTGAGGTTCTCTTTGACAGTTGCAACTCATCATCTCTTTGTGTGTGCAGAAGAACAAATTATTGTAGATATGGTCAGGAATTTATCACTGATCACTAGCTTAAATATTCCATATGTAACTATATGGAAGAATGATGCATTAGCATAAGTTAAGGTTCATTATAATATTGTTTCCTGTGCTGTCCTAAAATGTCTTGAAGGTCAAGCAAATATAATAAAAAGAACAAACCAACACAACAGAACAATTGTGCTTTAATGTGCAACTTTAATGTGAAACACAGTCAGGGTAGAAGGTTTTTTTTGTCTCTGGTGCTCTGTTATGTGCTAATGCTAGTGCTGACTCTCTCTTTTAATATGACAGTGAGTGAACTTTCACTCAATCTATTTCAGCACGCGTTTACTGGCATGAGTTTTTTTTGTTTTGTTTTTTTCTTGACTGATCTCCACTGTTAAGCCAATAATGGTTTTTCTTATGGTCGTTCTGACTGACAAAACTGTTACGAACAATAAGCCCTTTGCTGTATTCGCTTATGAACTTGTGGTATTGCATCTTTATGGTTACATAAATGAACTCTGGCTCGTCTTTTCAGAAGAAATGTCTCTGCTCTTTGTCTCTGTTTTTTCCCTGGCCTTGTCCGGCAGGCTAAGTAATGAACGTTCTCTCCCTCTCATTGTGATAAATGTAAGGATGGGGTGAACACGGGCGTGGCTGTATTTTTTCTCCTCTGACTTCTCCGCTTGCTTTTTTTTTTTCCTTCCCTGGACTTATCAGTGTGTCCATGCCAAGGTCAAAGGAACTGTATATTTTATAAAGACAGATTATTCCAACAAAACTGTGCTGTTCAGGCCTTAGCTGAGACACCAGCGTCTGGGGAATATGATCCCAGAGAACATTCATTTCTCATAAAGTCCCATATTTTATACTGCAGTGGGAGAACATCACAACCTGTCATATAACCAGCAAAAATGGCTATTATGTATATAAACACTAGAAAAAAAAAGAAGAAAAACAGACACCTGAAGAAAGCTGTCACAAAGAAAAACAGCGACAAGATACCGTTTAAGGCAGTTCCTTATACGTGAGTCTTTACTTTTTAATCCACAAGTTGGAAAACTAATAAGTCTCATGCTAATCAAACATGAATGAATGTTCAGTGGAGCGAGATAGCTTTCCCTCGTGAAATTTTACCTAACTGAAACCTGGCCTGAGCCATTTGGTGCTACTGCAACGGACAGTTGAATATCACCTCCTAAGCATAAAGACTTCATTGTTTTTTGTTTCCCAGTTAATTCACAGAGGTTTTCATACTGATGCTTTGTGACTTATCAACTCATATCAAGTAAATAATATTTCAGTTACATTACACTTCACTCCTCACCTTATATCCTCATAAATAGATGAATGTGTCCTATTTAAATACACTTCAACATTTTTTAAATGTGAGTACCAACTGCGGCCAGTTTTATGCTTTTAGCAAACAAACAAACCTCAACTGATTTTCTGAAAAAGTTAAAAGGTGCAATGAAGTCAAAAACTTAAGTAAGTCAAAAACTTAAGTTAAGTAAAAACCAAATCTTTTATTATGTCTCTGCCATGGGACATAATCAAAAAACTATTACTGCAACTTTTCTCTCTAAGGGTCAACGTTCTGGAGATATACTTTAGCAGGACAGATGAGTCAGATATTTGATAGGCTTCATTCCTCTCTCTCCAATCCTCTTCACTTTCTCAAGAATTAAATCTTTTCAAATGTGGATTGGAAAGCAGCCAAATCCAACAAAACGTTTGCGCGGAGTGCTAACTCCATATCATTCAATAGTGTTAAGCTTTGGGCAAGCAGGCTAGCAAATTTGTCATTTAACATCTTGGGATAAAAATTAACATTTTTTGGAACAACTCATTTGCTGACCGACACCTAGGATCAACTGTCAGTTTTCATTTCCCCCCCCTCAGAACTAGACACTGAAAATGATGCATTTAGCATGTGAGAGAGGAGGCATCTCCTACATTGTTACTGTTCTCTGTTAAACATGAAAGCCACAGAGTCATCAGTACGTTTTCGGTGCCATGCATCAGAATCCTCCCATAGAAGCAGAGGAGCTTAGAGAAGATTTGATTGTCCAGAGGGAAAAGGTTAGTGCCACCGAACACTTTTAACATTAGACACTCTGGCTGGGTTGGCTCTCTGTTTAATGCTGAGCGACAATTAAAAGAAATGTGTTTAAATGTTGATGTTTTAGCGTGAAACATTCAGATCAGCTATATTTCAAAAAGCTCATTCTTAATGACATTCATACAGAGACATTTTTCTCGTGAGCACTTGACAATATATTAGTTTTCAACCCCCCATATACTTCAGTATTTCAGGACACATTTCAGTACTTGTTATAGGCTTTTAGTAGAGAACATTCTGGCTGCATTTCAGTGAAATGGTGGCTGAGTGAGTTATAAGCACATCCTATTAACTCAGTCTTAATTATTATCCAGTTCAAGTTGACCTTGAAGTCACTTCAGACTAATGTCATTAAAACGCTGAAGTCGCATATATCTTCAATGAATTTCTATAGTGATAGTCCGCCATAATTTATTGATATTGAGAGGCTTTGATCAGCAAAGCAATATCTGCAGTATATCTGTACCCATACCTCTCTCTCTCACTTTCTCTCTCTCTCTCTCTCTCTCTCTCTCTCTCTCTCGCTCTTTCTCTCAGATAGATTTACAGTACAGACTGTTCTTCTGCTCATGATGTCAGATTATTGGGAACTGGAAGTGTGTATAAGAATTGTAACAGAGCCGAAAGGCTTAAGATGTGTTAATGGTTGGATTTCGCGTTGGAATTTCCTGCCACGCCACCTGGTTTGGTTTCTTACAGCTGCGATTCTGAAGCACGTGGCAGCAGGGGAAGTTCTTCATTTGCATTTGCCTCCTGGTGTGTTTGGCCTTTCCACCTGAATAAGCATGATGTTCTCTAAAGCACACTAAACGTGTGAGCAGTAATTAAAAAAGAGAGAGAGAAAAAAAGAGACAGAGTAAAGCCTCACACTGTTCCTGTCAGTTCCTCGTTCATGTCTTTAGTCAGATCTTACACGGACGTCGTTCAGTTATTACGTGTTGGATGCTGGGGAGCTTCTACATTTTAACTCTCTGTGAGGCCTCTTGTGATCTCCAGTAAAAAGGTAATTAAACGTCCAAATCTCCATTGTGAAAAAAAAAAAAAAAACGGATTAGAGCCTTGGTGTACTTTTATTAAATGTGCATTAATTGTTGGAATTTTTCTGAGGGGTGTAATTTGATTTGTAAATGACTCCAGCAGTGAGAAGGGTGTTGGGAGGAGGGGAGAGGAAGTTGCCTGCTGAAGCTGGTGGGTGTTCTTTCTGTCTCTCCAGTCAGACATTCTCTGGATGTTCCTGTTCAGGCTTCTAAAAATACAGAAGGAACACGAACAAATGAAAAAAAAAATAAAAAAGGAAAACAGGAAAAGGTCATAGAAAGGTCAGGTTGATGTCTTCCAGTTCTTACAGCTAACTCTATGTCAGGAAAACATCTTGTGTCCCTATGAACTGTAACTGTGATGATGTACAATGGATTGATATAGTCTAAGATTAAGAGGCTCATGAATTCAGACCCAAAATCAAGGTCATAGATTTAGGTCCACTGATAAATAATGTGATATGTAACAGTGTAACATAATGAAACAAGCTATCATCAAATGTATTGTGTGTTAACTTTCAATGTTTGTGTTGTTTGTTGTTTTCATGAGGGTAGTGACAATGTAAACACAGACTGAATTATTACACGGTCACAATTCACTATGTATTTGAAGTATTCAGAAACAAAACAACAACAAAATCCATCTAACAAAACCGATCTACATAATGTTTTAAGCCTCTGAACAGGTGGATTGCGGTATAACTTTAAGAAGCTCAAACGCATTGATCTAGTAGGACGTTGACAGTCTTCAAGTAGCCATTTTTGCATGTTCGGTTTGACCTAGAAGCATGCATTAAGTTTGACTGAACATAATTCATGTAGATAAATAAAAGCCTCCCGCGCCCATGCACATTCTATTCCCCATCCTCTGTCTCCGGTTAAATGCAGCTTTTCTCATGCAAGGAAAAAAAGAAGGGGATCTCAAGGTCGGTGGATAGATAGAGAAGCTGTATAATCAGGTGAGCAGGTGTATTAAGCTGATTAACCCCACGGGATCCACAGGTTGTCTAAACAATTCATGAACTCACCTAATTCCAGTCAGGACAGTGAGACCATTGCAGGAGACAGATTATGGTAATGGACACCAGGCTGTGTTCCACACTCTCAGTGATGAATTTTAAAAGTGTTCTAGAGAGGGGCGTCAGCCCACGTCGCCTGCTGTCCCCATGCCTCGTCTGGTTCTCCAGAGAATTGAAACTGATGAATGCATTCATCCTGCAGAGATTCTGGCTGGTGATGTGAAGAGCATGCCACAACACGGCCGCATCAAACACTATTATGTTCTGTCCTCCAGTTTCTGAATTCTGCTCTTTATCATTTACTATTCACAAAGTCTGATAGAGGAAATCTTAAGTGATGCCTTTATTATGAGCATACAGGTTCAAGCAGTGATTCTTTTGGATGAGATAGATTGGAGAGTCAGGTATATATTGTGGGTTATAGAATCAGCGCAATATTTCTTCTTTTTAAAGATATTTAGTGAGAGTTACAGCCAAACGCCATCAAAATAAATCCGCTAGAGTGCATCTATAAGAACAGACGCATCATAGACGATCCATCAGGAGAAATCATATTGGTCCTCGAGGAACTTAGTTTATCATTATTTTCCTAAACTATGGCCAGTGGAAATAAATGTGTACCCAACGTGTGGTTTAATGGTCTGCCTGCTGAGTAAAGCAGTTCCATGGTGTGACTAAAGGCTGTTATTATCACTACATCACTCGAATCAGTCATATACTCCCAGGCAGCTCCTCCAAAGCATTGTTTACCTACCCCCCCCCCCCCCCCCCCCCCCCGACATCCTCTCTCAGCCTGACATCCCTTCTGTGTGCTGTAAATAACAGGGTGACCTGGGCCAGCTGCAAGTCACACCCCACTCAAGAAAGATTGAATACAGCCTGGGCTACTTCATTGCTCCTTACCCAGGGATGCTGCATGTAATGGGACCAAAAGCTGAGTTGGAAATAGGAGTTGTCTGAATTATTGTAATACAGTTATGGGTTGTTGTTTTTTTTAGTCTGGTACGGAGCAGGTGAGCTAAACTGCATGAATTTGAGGCTAACTTGACTTGCATGTGAACAGAGGAATGCTGGTCTAAATTTTTTGTGTTTTTTAAACAATGGCTTCCATTTGTCACCATTTATATATTATTGACTGATGCATAATGTCAGTCTGTGATTGCCTGAATGCGTTAAAGGGTGTATGAGTGTAGTGAAGTAAGTAAAGTCAAATGAATTCAAACATAAAACGTACTGCTTTTGAAAGAGGAATAGTCCATGTGTGGCCATGTGTGTCTTCACCATTATACGCCTGCAGCGTTCAGATTGCGTAGCCATTTTAAAGCTGCATTAAGAAAATAGCACTGTCAGACTACTGGGGGAAATCACATGAGAGTAAAACTGCGTTGTGTTGTACACCATAGTATTGCATCAGAGGTAAGGCCCATTGCAACTCTGCCTGCTTAATTAGACATGCCCAGTAGTTATGTCGTCTAGCTATGCCCCAGATAATGTCACCAGCCTCTGTAGAAAAGCATGAACAGCATCTGGGACTGCCTGGCTTTCTTCATTCCTTCCCCAGAGTAACTCAAGCCCCCAAACCTCTGCCATAATCACACAACCACACACACACACACACACACAGAAAAAGTATACACATGCATTATTACCACCAACAAAGTGTCCAGGAGACAGGACACAATGTTAAAAGAAATGACAGACGAAATATCAAAAGTTGTTCTTATGTTTCAGCAAGTACAACTTAAGCGTCTTAAATATTTGTTATTACTCATCTTGAATAGAAATCATAATCGTGTTCTGTGGCAAGCACAGAACACATAACACACCGCTACTTGAAACAGCACCTTTGCTTTGTGATACATTGAAGTTTGAGCTTATTGCCTCTTGATATCTTGTCATTCAGAAGCCAGTGAGCTTCAAAAACAGTACATTCCATATGGAAGAATCAGGGTAATTGTTCACATTTTTTAAATTGCTGTCTGCAAACCCTAACAACAGAAGATAACCATGACTACTAGAGTATGGTGATCCTTATGTTCTTAAACAAATTACAACTGCTATAAGATATAGAGGGTAAGTCTGGTTTCACTTACTGTATGTTTTGTTTTCTTTAAGTATTGAAAAGGAATGTGCAGTACATTCATGCAACTGTATTTCAATGTGTTTTTTTACAGGGCCAGTATTTTTTACCAACAAGGTGAGCCACCAAGGCCGAAGAGACCTCAGAGGCTAATTGTGTAATGTTTATGATGTGTAAATTTGTGCAAATCATTTATTCAGCAACCTCTTCTCCAGATCTCATTTCCTTTAGTGGCATCTTTGGTCCACAGCCAAGCAGTGCCGTTAAATTATTGAACTCTTTCCATGGAAACACATTGTACTGATTGAATGAAAAGTCTATAGGCAAAACAGATACGAAAGACAGAAATAGTACTATTTGCAGGCAGAGGAGGAGTACAAAGAGGGAAAAAAGGGATAAACCACAGCTTTGAGGTATGATACAGCTCTGGTTCAGACGTTGTAGACAGAAGTGAGTCTTTCATATTGAAAGAATGAAAGGAACAGCAAAATGAAACCATTTACCATTGCTTGTCAGCATTATTTTAGCTCAAATTGCTCACAAAAAAGCAATGCTGGCGGAGACTTCACACTTTTGTCAAAATGAAAGCAAAGTTGTGAAGTTCAAGGGAAAGAGCCGTGGGATAAAAGCAGAGAGGAACACAAACATTTTTATGTAATTAAGGCATAGCTTATACATGCAGCTGTCTGCTTGCCTATCCCTGCTTATTACTGGGGACATTTCCTTGAGTTCTTTCAGATGAAACGTTTTCTTGGTTTATCTCTTCATCTTCAGATATTTTGATTTTGATTTGAAAAAGTAGCTATGAAATATGGGAAATTTAAATAAACTTTAGTGAGCATAATGAATATGTAATGGTTTTGTAGTCATATCAAAGTGTCAGAAATAAAAGTTTAAAAAAAGGAAAAAAAATAAATAAATAAAGGGTTTTTATCACTGTGTTGAGGTATCTCCACAGTTTGGGTATACCCAATGATGCTAATTGAAGTGGTGATCTTATTCCTCAGTAGAGAACAGAAGAACACAGTTCAGAAGACAGGAAGTCCCATTCTGGAGCAATGCTAATTGTCCTTTTCCAACTGGAGTGACACTGCCTGCTCCTGCAAGTCCTGTTGATTTGAAAGGGTGACACCAGGTGTGCTAATGATTAACCAGCCCTCAGCTGTGTACCTACAGCTTGGCTGCTGAAGATCTCTCCATGGTGTTGAGCTGGCATGTACTTCTGGAAATGGGTACCCTACACCTGGCGCCACACACCTATCCCTTTAGCATCAACCAGGCCTAGGAGAGGACAGGCACTGACAATGGAGTTGGGACAGTGTCCCCAATTTTCATTTGAAGCACCAGAATTGTAGGAGGACAGTGAGGTTCAAAGGCTTTATTGATAGGAACCGACTTGTCACCCTGGCATTGGAGTCCTTAAACAATGCCATCCATTGCAGAGAGTCTTAATCCATGACTAGGGGGACCAGCAACCCACAAGGTAGTGAGAGAGGGCACATTGGCAGCTTTATGGCAATACATTCCTTCTCCACAGTGGCATAGCTCTGTTTTTTGGGAATGGAAGCACCTGCTGATAAAAGGCATGGGGTACTGTTCATTGTTCCTTAGACAAACCTCAGAGGGATCCGTCTAAACAATGAAAAGCTGGGGATAAACCTGAAGTTGCAAAGACTGGGCCTGTTCAGTTCTTCAAATGGGAAATCGGCTCCCTGGGGTTCAGACAACCTGTTTGGGCTAGCACTTCAACAGAAGAAGATTCATTTCGGTGGCAGCTAAGGCAGGCAAATGGGGTATGAAACTACAGTAGAGCCCATTGAATCACAGCTCTCACTTGTCTTTTGAAGTGTGGCATTGTGCCTCTCCTTTTTTCACCATGAGGTTTCTGAAGGCCCTAACCTGTGGTGTAAATAGGGTCCTTGACCTGACTCTACCCCACTCAGTACTTCCTTGATTTGGTGGTAAATCTTCTTTGATGAAGAGCAGTGAGTTCTTGGCCCTTTAGCACCAACAACTCTTCAATCTTTCCTCCACCATGCCCATCCACAATGTGATGGAGTAGGGCAAAGTATGCAGTGGATCGAAGAGAGTCAACAGACTTTTGTCCATGCTCCTCTAGTAACTGTCAGCATTATGCAAGTTGATGTCTTCCATCTCTGGAGCTCTTGATATTTTCCATCTCAATTCCCTGAAAGAGAAGAGAGAGGTTATGATCAGATGTAGGATACTCACTCTTGGAGTAGACATGCGGTGTTTCTGAGGCACTGGCTATAATAATTGATAGGGCCTCAGTGAAGGTCTGGCACTACTTGGGATATGTGGCCACAGTCACCAACTGGTAACCATTGACAGATGGGAGCTTGGTGACCACTGAGACTGTTGGGTGGATAACGAATTATTACTGTCGCTACATGGACTCAATCGGGGTACAAATTTAGTGTACCCAGTTCACCATCTTGAGGTACTTTAAGGTCTCAAGTACCACTGTCCATGAACAAAATCTGTTTAGCATTTCAGTTTTACAGTGGGTAGTGTTGATATCTTATTAATACAAATTAAGTGGATGGTTAAATGGTGTCACACCTTCCAGGACAACCATCGTAGGGCTCACTAGGGTGGCTGGACCACCATGGTCAAGAAAAGCAATTAATTGTCTGGAACCTAACCTGAACAGGTGAAAGTAATAGAGCTGACTGGTGGGTTAAGGTCAGTAGATCTTCTCTCACCAGTTACAAGACAAAAAAACACTGCATTTCCAGCACCAGGGGGCAGTCCTGTGTTTTTCAGGAATAACCAGAACTCTGGTGCACTTACCGGATGCTAGGAGCAATTGTTCAGTTGAGCTCCAGAGGTAGACAAGTTTTCCACAATCCCCATCATCTCCTTGGCTCCATGTAGTAATCCCACATACAGACGCACTGGGCACTTACAAAAGCAGTTAGGCTTCCTTTCCCCAGGGTCTTTTTAAGGTGCCTGCAGTCCCCAGTTTCCTTGAGGGAAAGGTCCTGACAGGTCTACTGAGACTGTAGATCAAGAAAGGGGACCAAGATCTCAGAAAAGACTTCAGGATCCCACAGCTCCTTGTTAGCAGGACATATAAAGGTATACCTCTGGATTATCAGTGTCACTCAGCTTATCTAGCACATGTCAGAAATGGACCTCAGGCCATGGCATATGAACTCATTCTGCTAAGGCTGATACTACTACCAGAGTAGCTCTCACCTGAAGATCCTTGAAGACAACGCGATTGCTCTGTTGCTAATGCTGGAGTGGCTAAGTGAGGGCAAAATCATATGTCACTTGCGTCCTGTCATGGGAGTAAACAGTAGGTGATTTGTAGGGGATGAGGAGGGATGCCACCCCCCCTTGTTAGCAAAATGACCAAAATGCATCCCCCTTGCTAAACTGCCATCCCCCTATATACTCTATAGAGTAGTGTCAGTGACCATTGGACCATCCCCCCTGTTGTCCATTGAGCCTGAGCCTGGGCTACAACCTCCCCCGCCCCCCCCCCCCCCCCCCCCACACCTCCCCCCCCCCACCCCACCCTGCTTTACAAAAAGCTGCTGTCACACTGTCTGTTCTTGTAGATTCTGTTGATTAGTAAGACTCCAGGTTTGCTCATGGCTAATCACCCTCAGGTGTGCTCCTAGAACCCTTCTACCAGAGAATTCTCCATGGTGCTTAAAAAACTTGGGGTTCTTCCTGGGCCTGACTACTAGGGAGCTCTCCAAGGTGCTGAGCTGGCTTATACATTTGGAAACAGCATACCTGCACCCACTGTGCATCTGTGAGAATCACTCAAACTCAGTTTCATTCATTCTCTATTTATGTTGTACTTTTCATATGAAATACATCAAGGAGTTTGGGATATCTACAGCTGAAAATGTTTAAAGTTAGACAACAAAAACTGTGTTGCAGGTTTCTGGAGGAAATGAAAAATGGAGAAGGAAAAAAATGGTTCTGGTTTTATATTACTTTGCAATCACAACATATGTTGACAATGAAATGTACAGTAACTCATAGGGTTTGTTTTCTTTTTCATGTTTAGCTACACAGCAAGTGTATACACACATGTTCAAACACACACCTACAAACACAGGTACAGAGTTAGTTTTTCATGAGAAATTATGAGTTCTCATGAGTTTTTTTCCATTTCTTCAAAACAATGAAAGAACAAAGCAAAAATCAAATGGATAGCAAAAGAGTACATGAAGCTCTGATAGGGCTGATAATGTCATGGTGTGCAAAGTGCAAGAAGACAGAGGGGCTTAAGTGCAGAAGACCAGAGACATAAGGTACAGACAGCCAATTTCACAGAAAATAAATGAGAAATGAGAGAGAGAGAGAGAGAGAGCAGTATGTTAACCGAGTGAAGCCCAAAGAGATGCTACACTCAGAGAGACAGAGAGTAGGGGATGTTATGAGGACTTAAAGCATTTTCTGTTAGCTTGGTCCCAGTTAAGAAACTAATAGCTCATTTCAGCACCTGCAGCTGAGAATAATAGATCCTTTTCAGACATCCATCTCTCACAGAAAGCCCTTAAGGAAAAGGAAGGAAAGGGAAAGAGAGAGAGAAATCCAGGAGCTTGTGCTCTCCATTCTGATAAGCAAAGCTCTACAACATGCTTTCGCTCTCTCTCTCTCTCTCTCCCCCCCCCCACAGACACACTCCACTCTCTCTCTCTCTCTCTCTCTCTCTCTCTCTCTCTCTCCCCCACAGACACACTCCACTCTCTCTCTCTCTCTCTCTCTCTCTCTCTCCCCCACAGACACACTCCACTCTCTCTCCTCTCTTCCAAGAGTGTAATGTGACTTCCCCTTAACCACTGATATTCAGTCCAAGAGCAAACCTGTCACAAGAGAAAAATTTCCAATCCAAAAAAAAAAAAAAAAAAAGAAAACCCTCTTTGCTTAAGGACTTTTCTTTTTAAATGCACAGCTGCATTTCAGAGGCACAGTATGATACTGCATGTTTCACACTCATCTTTTCTTTCCACTCATTGCGTGTTGCCCTCCCAGCCGTGCTGATGCTGTCTTTGCTCGTTTGGTAATGACTAAACAATGCTGATGCTGTCTGGGCTTGTCTGTTGTCTCAACTCATCTGGCGATGACTGAAGAGCAGAGCTGCGTTTTCTTTAAACACAGATGCCGGGAACAGAGCTATCCGCATGTTTTCCTGTTTTAGCTCCGCATTGTTCAAAGAGCTGATCTCCCAGAGGATTGGGCCAGAAGTTTTCTGAGGTGTTTATAGCTTTAAGTAGAGGGAACAATGATTGTATTACTTCTCTCTAACTGCCCAACACATCTTTTGGTATTTATGTATTGGTAAATTTATAACCTACACCGAATAATGTATGAGCGTGTCCCAGACAATCACCACAATAAAGGCAGTCCTGTTGCATTTTGAGTAGAATGCTTTCTAGATCTTGTCCTTTTTCTGATAATAAAAGGCAATTGTTCCTCCTCATTTACCTGCCTCTTTCCAGCAGCTTGAGATGGTTACACTACATTAGATAGGGTTTGGGTTTTGGACTGTATTGATTCACCAAAAAAGATGAGCTGTAGTCCACAGATGTCTGATGCTCTAGCCAGACCCACTCTGCTTCTCTCCTAAGCACCATTTTCCTCTCAGCTTGGCCCACCACCAAGCCTGCGCTAATGTCGTTTACTTACACATTTACATGGCTCCAAGCCTAATAATATTACTCTGGACTGGGAAACTGGAAGTTTTCAACTCTCCATAGAGGAAAAGGCTCAGGTAGACTGGATAACAGATGCCAAAAAGTATGTTAATCCAAGGTCAGCATCTGTTAACCAAGAATAACATTATTATAATGATGTTGCATTACTGTGGCATTCACTGTTAAAAACAACAAAAAAATAACAGGCCACCTCAGCTCTTAAAGTCCTCTCTAAAGTTTTAAAGGTTATCTACTGCTGATCCTTTTGGTCTTTACTCAGCAGAGAGGTTCTATTAAAAAGAAATCTAGTGCACAAATACAATGACCTCCAAAAAAAAGTGTCTTGTCACTATACGCATTATACCATATTATCATAAGAATACGTAGGGTTAATATAATGTAATGTAAATGTAACTGTATGTGTAATGTAAATGTTAATGTAAAGTCTGTGCAGACTATTTTACTGTAGAGCAAGCATGAAATATGCATTTGTATATCGCACTCTATATGTTCTTAGACTGCCACTATATGGGAACTTACTGTGCGATGTAACTAGGCATCCAATTTATTCTTTACCCTAAAGGAGATGAGAGGAACACAAGAGGTTTAATCCCCACTGCTGGGAGATTCTCACCGACGGGCACGACGGTCTTTGATAACTGTAAAGTTGAGTGAGAAAGTCAGCATAATGATCTCTGTCCATATCTGCCAGTTAGGAGAAGGCACAACACTGCAGGTCCAGTAAGGAAGACAAGACCATTTATTACAGAAAGAAGACAAAAACAAATTACCGCGATATGTCCTAGGGCAGTGTATGACTTCATCACAGAGGGAATGCACCCCTTTGTCTTCCCTGATCCTCTGTCAGAGGAGAAGACACCCTCATTAGAGTCCATGAGGGAGCGTGTGCACTACTTTACCCTCCCACGCTCCTGTGACTGCTGTGTACTCACAGACACAGACAATTTGTCAAGCTTTTTTCTTTCTTTCTTTCTTTCTTTCCTTCTTTCATTTATTCTTTGTTTTCTGTCTTATTTGTTCTTTCTCACCATTTTATTTGTACGTCCATTCTTTCCTTCCTTCTTTCTTTCTTTCTTTCTTTCTCAGACACTGCGTAAAACATTTAAATAGAGATTTTTTTTGACAGACAGACACTGAAGAGGGTCAAACATAATGTTGTGGGAAGTATATTGAAAAAGAGTGCTGTTTACAACAAATTTAATTTTTTAAATCCCATAAACAACAACAGTATCCATACAGATATTATTGATGGTCCCAGCAATACAGCATAGAGTAGCATTGTTATTTGTGTCATAAATAAGCTGTAGAGAGCTATTGCTCTATCTGCCTGTTGTTTGCCTGCAATATTTCCCTCAGGGTTGCTTACAGTATACAAAGACCTTCAGTCATTTTTCTCACGTAAGACACATAATCTCCAAAAGTTTCTTATTCTGCTATAATGGTGATACAAAACCTTTTGAATCAGTGAATAAAAGAACTCCCAGGTGTCTCCTCCCAACCTGTCTCAGAGCTGAAGGGTAAAAGCACAGCTCAACTCTGCTAATTAATCACACGTTAGCCTAAAATAAAGCAAGACTCTGAAACTCTGTGTTCATTCAAGGCTGTATGAATAAATTAAATCCCTATTTTTTTCCAAAGGCATTTCTCAGCAGGCAGGCATGAAAAAGCAAATGAGTTAGAGATGTGAACAAATTCATTTTTGTGTTTGACTGAGCCCAAAACCAAATGGTGTTTCAACTGTTTCAAAATATTATCAATAAAATCCCTAGGGTAACATTAGCATTTTTCATGTATTAATGCATTAATTAGTTAACTATAGCTAATAATAACTATTGATCAACATCAATTTTGTATAAAATAATTTTGTCTTTTGTCATTTCCTTATTTCCATTGTCTACAAACAAAATTAAAACAACTACCATATGTCTAACTCTCTCTGTCTCACTACCCATCATGTAATGTGAAAAAGAAAAATGAGAATGAAATTGTGCATACTTTGCAAGTACTAAGAATAGAGAGGTAAGAACTAAACAAGGAGGTCTGGCATGGTCTCTTTGCCTTAAGGTTCACAACTGAGGTGATAGGTCGATGGCAATTAGTGATTGGGGCATCTTGCTAGCTGAAAATAACATGATCACAAACACCTTGTGTGTGAAACACCTTTCAGAATGGGTTTTGTTAACACACATATGTATAGATATATGACCACTAAGCCTTTGTCAAGTTGAGCTGAACTTTGTTTGCTGAAGCAAACATATGATGCAGCTGAACCAGTAACACCAGTAAAAGTTCTTTTCTGAGTGACGTCTCTAAGTTTTACTCTGCACTGATATTTAAGTAATGCCTACCTCTTGGTTTGGCTCTTGGGTCTGGTAATCAGAGGCCATTGAGGACTCACAAACAAACTGGGAGGCATTATCACACATTTCTACAACTAACTGGAATACCTGTGATATCTGTAATAGTGCAGGGATATGCACTAATCATGACAGTAATCAAAACTATTTCGTGCCATTAGGCAGATCCTTACTATTCCAACATTTGAGGAAACTGAAGTATTTCACATGGATTTTTTCATATGCCTAAGTCATTAACTCTGTACTTATTAGTAACATAAGAATAAGCAAGCTTTATTAAATTACTTACAGTGGAAGATTACTGAAGCTGAAGTACCATTTATCCCTTGTAGATTCAGTGCATAAGATGATGACAGGAAACCAGAATCCCTAAGGGAAGACAGATTTTCATTACAGGCATTCTAACCACCAGATCAGTATTGATCAGTATCACTACAACATTACAGAACCCAAAAACCTGGCATAGAAGCACTGACATTTCTGTAAGTTTTTTTGGGGTTTTTTTTTTTGGTGCATCAAGTGCAGTTTCTGTATTCCAGGCAGAGACCTTTAGAGACTGTAGAGGCATCGTGTAGGGATGTGACACTCCTATTACCTGCTGGTAGTTTGTGGGACAGCCCCATGGCCGTCCTTGGGTTGTGACATTTTTCCCTCTCAGCTCCCGGCGGATTTACTGGAATCACTGGCTGCTGAGCGGAGCACTTTATAAATACATCTCCTCTCAATTACCGTGGGCTGCCGGAGCCTCGCGCTCTAGCTGGTATCTTCATCCCACGGCCCCCGCGTGCTGTAGATCACGCCCCGAACCTGCCCGCTAAAGCCATCATTGATCTGCGTTATCGCTCACCAGCGAGGGACTCTTGTGACATTCTGCCCACTGATTTGTGCCCTGCTGATTACTTGATGGCAACATAGCATAGAGTGGAAAAAGGGAGTCTTCAGAGACTCAGACATGACGTCGCGGCGTGTTTTCTTATTTCCTCAGTTCACAGTGATGAGTAACAACGGAGCAATCAGGCAGTCTGCAAAACTGACTGCTGGACATTTTGATGAAATTAAACCCTTCAGCGCGTTTTGATGAAACGAAACCCCTCTTCAGCAGGTAACATTTGAGAAATAGCTCCGCGTTCCTGAAAAGACCCAAGATATGGTTTAAACTATTTTCAAGCTGAAGATTTCTCCACTGTAATTCACCTATTTCATATGGACTGCATTCCTGTCATTAGTGGTAATGAACTGTTGAATACCAAGTGAAAACGTATATTATAATGTAGGCCTATGCACAGCAGGCGATTTGGAGGGGGATGAGGAGGGATGCCATCCCTCTTGGTCGCAAAATGACCAAAATGCATCCCCCTTGTGAACCTGCCATCCCCCTATATACTATATAGAGTTGTGTCAATGACCATTGGGCCATCCCTCCTGTTCAAAAATAACAAATCACCCCACCCACTGCCTATAGAGCCGTAGAGTGACATTTAAGTACATGTCACGTGCAAAAGAGTTCTCTAACAATCTTTTTATAACCTATGTGCAAAAATCCTAACCCTGATCTTACCCAGAGGTGATGATACCAATAATTCTATATGATCATGATTGACAGCTCATGCCAATCAAACTATTAGACAGATGCTTTAATACCCTTATTGATTTTATCAAACACAGTTTTGGGACACCAGCTGTCTGTGCAGATATTGATCTGATTCACATTAATTCACACAATGTTTCATGTTGGTGATATGGGGAGAGGGAGCTCATTTAACCAGCTGATTTCAAGAAAAAACAAAAACAAAACTCATATCATATTATTCCCATTGTTGCACTGATTTTCTTTTTGCCTTTCAACGTTGAAGGTGTGCATCTGTTCAGATCATAAATATTTGGCCTGGTGCCCCCAGAAAAACAATTAATGGCTTTATTTCATCTTTTTAAGTCCTATTACATAGCAAATAAGATTAACCCTGCTAACAGTTTTAAGCCTCCCTTGCTAATACTTCAAATTTTGTTGCCTCATAAATAAATTAGGTTCAGTCAAGCGAAAATTAAACCAAAGTTGAACACTTGAAATGGACATCTTTTACTGGAATCAGTGGCTGTAACCTATGAGTAAAAGCAGTGGTAACATTTCCATTATTAATCTTAACACTTCCATCATCTCCCTTAATAAGACAATAACAGGCTCTTAATACCAAAAAGTACAAAAATTCAATGTTCATTAATAGTCCCGCTCAGCAAGTGTTATCAAAATTATCATTAACATAAAAGGTAATGTGCCTATTTCATATTTACAAGTGGATCTCTGGTGAACTCACATATGTTTTTCCAAACTCATGAAAGAGATTCTGAGAGACATACAAAGATCATCAAAATGATCAAGATTACCCATTTTGTGTAACCATATTCTTTGGTCTAATTTATACTGATTCACCATTTTATAAAAACAATCTGAAACCATCTAATAGTTCATGAATTTTGTTGTAATACACTGTTTCTAGAATGTTGTATATCACTTTTAAGGTGACATCGCCATAGTACTGTAAAGTTACCAATAATTCAGGTTGTATCAGCTTGTGTTAAAATGAGAGAATCATTTGTTAAATACACACACACACACACACACACACACATTTAAAGGTGATGCCTGCAGAGAACCTCATTTGATTTCAGGAACATCTTGTACACTTTTGTTAGTTTTGTCTTACCTTTCCAGCTGCAAGTCATTTCTGTAGAGCAATAACATGACCACCTACAGTGTTAATGATACCTTTGAGCTGTCCACCACTGATGTCTTGGACGCAGAACGCTGTTCTGGGAACAGTGTGTGCCCTTAGCATTTCCTTTTCCTTTAGTGGAAACAGACTTCCCTTTGTGCTGAGATCCTATATGGAACTACAGGACTCCTAATGCCATTTGATGTGCTTTTGTACTTTTAAGCTCCACCTGGGGCCCAATGGCATGTTCCCTTACACAGATGGTTGCAAACTGAACCTCTCTTTGGACACGGAACCACTGATGGACACAGAACCTGTATGGATCACAATGTAGATAATTCACACATAAGATGGTCCATATGCACTGTGATGTCTGCAGATGATGGTCTGAATGGCCAGGTAAATCAAGTAGAGTGCAGTTTTATGGCGAGCAGTTGGTTGGCATACCACTGGGGTGGGGGGGCTTTTAGTCGGTGGTTAAAGTGCAGAATATTAAGTTGATTATATGGAGACTCAGTAATTGTTGTTTTGTGTTTTAATTGAGGTTTTAGGATTTTAGCGTTAGGGTGTTTGGAAATGTCGTAATAATGCTTCGCTTGTTCATGCTCAGCTGGAGAATAGGAAGAGGAGAGACTCGGGTTTAGCTGGAGGTTTGTGTGTAAACCTTTGAGGAGTGGAACGCGGTATGCGGTGGAAGTTGACGTATGTGTGTGTGTGTGTGTGTGCGCGCGCGCGCGGATTTGCCTGTCTGTTCTACTCAGCAGGTGTGAAGCTATAGAGTGTGCACTACATTAAACTGAGTTCATAGCGAACTCACTTTCTTATGACTTCAAGAGCTTCTCTAAAAAAAACACACCAGTCTCAGCCCAGAACTTAGCAAACCAACCGTGAGATATCCGTTCATACAACTTATCCAATATTCATTCATTTTGGATGTGAGAATACTGCAAATGCATAAATTACTCATTTAAACTTTTCTTAAGTATCTATAGAATTGATCTCTTATTCTTAAACATACTGTGTTCTATATCATTCACAGTTTTATAGTCTCAGTAAAACTGATTCTGATGTTATTAGTGCAAGATACAACTATCTTGCCAAGCCGCAGGTTATTTTAAACGAAGCATTCAATAAGAAAATGAGAATACTCTATTAAAAATTCAGGTCAAATTCTGGGCAAGTCATTGTTAATTATTAATACGGAAATGACGAAGACTGATAAATGAAAACATGACCATGGCCCCCACAACATGTATGGTGTTGAACAAGACCTCTGAGACAGGGCAAGGTTTTTACCTGTTTTACCTTTTTACCTTCTGTTATTTTGTGAGTGATTTTTAAAAAAAACAACAAAAAAAACCAGATCATATATGTCTTAAGGATACCTCAAATGTACTGGTAAGTTACATTGGATTATTTGCCACAGATGGCTGAAACATCATCCATGATCAGTCTAATTCTTACATGCTGTTTGTGGCACACAGTAGCTATCCTATTATACATGTTAGATATGTCTCATCCACCTCACTGAGTGTGAATCACTTATGAATGTGGCTATGTTGAAGGGTTTGGAGGAGTTTTATTCAGTGTCTGATTTGCTAACTCTTTTCAACCTGAGCCAACTTAAATAAATCAATAAATAAATATGTATATTTTTAAATAGCTTTCCCATCTCCTGTGGCAATCATTGAGTTGGATAGATTAAAAGAAATAAGCCACCCATCAGGAAAAAGGATGTTTTCAGCATGTTTGTGAGCTCCTTTATTGGATGAAGAACTATTGATTTTTCTTTTTTTCTGCATTTTTTTTTTTTAGATTGAAACCACCCATCGCTGAGCCTAACACCCTGCTGACAAGTTGAGATTGACAAAAGGCTTTTGACACCAGCTCAGCCTGAAGGGGCAGTGACAGTATGTCTTACAGTGCACTGACATCACATTTTATTAGACTCAAAAAATAAAAAATGAAATAAATAAAATAAAAAAGAAGGATAGATAGATAGATAAAACTACCACTGTAAACAACACACCTTGTTAAACTCTGACAGGTGACCTGCTGACCCCCTCTGGCCAACACATTCACAAAGCTGGATAGGAACACTTCCAGCTGTTTTTCTTTCAAAGGGGAATCCATTACGACTTCTGTCTCCCTTCGATTGCAATGCGTTGCGGCTGTACCCCATAAATCAAGACCTCTCATGGCTTGTGCTCCATTGTGTTCTGTTCTTCTTCTTCTTTTTTTTTTTCCTTTTCTGCTCACACACAGCAATCCCATATGGAAACTTCAGCTCTCATAGTCATTCCCTACAGGTCCCCAGTGAGTAAGAAGCACAAGCCTCACATCAACTGTCTAGTCATTCTGGTACCTAACACATAGACATAATACAATATTATGAGGAATAAATGAATATACTGAAATAGAAATGTAGTGTTGCCTTGGATTCAATAACAAATAATTAATAAGCAAATAAATAAATTAGATTCAATGAAGCAACATAGACAATGCATCACGTTAAAATAAATAATCAGTATTTCTTTCTTTTTTTGTCCATTAGCTTGTTCCGATTATTATACACTCAGAATGATAACTATGAACAATTTTAATGAATATTGCAGCTATTCTAAGAAGATTTCTGTGCTATTTTATTTTATGTATAACAAGAGGTGATGAGAACACTGTCACAGAAGTAATTTGATAAAAAAAAAAAACACTCATTCAAGGGCAGAACAATTTTTTGCAGTATTTGAAGAACAAGCTTGTGATGCAAAGAGAACGCACTAAGTCATAACACATGATACATATGTAGCTCTTGCATTCAGCTAATTAAAATCCAAGCAATTCTGTATTCTTCTTCTCTCTCTCAGTCTAATCTGTATTGTAAAGTGACAGACAGTGAGACTGCTCTTCCGTTTCTCAACTCCTACACGCAGTCACAGCTATTACAGATGTGTACGACTTTTAATTGTTCAGTGTCCACGAGCGACAGATTGATAAAGTGTAATACTTTCTTTCCTGCAGTTTCACTTTTAAAAAAAGCTGTTGGTAGAGTAAACTCCTTCTAAAATTTCCTCAGTACTACATTTAAATCTTCCCACATAAGAGACTGTAGTGTTCTAATGGCCTTGCTTATCCATCTTATAGACAAATTTAAATCCTTGAGGCATTTGAAGCACTACAATAATACAGCAGCCATTTTATCTCCTCAATCCACTTTTCTCTTGAGTCCTAAGTAGTTTTTGATGACTAATATCCAATTTGAAGTCTTGTTTATGTGTCATAATACAACTGTGTGTTTTTCATGGGACTAATGTAGCTCATTGTGCATTTTAAATAAAAAATATATGAATAAACATATCATATCATTTTCAACAGACAACTAACTGACAACTGCCATTTACTTGAACTGGTCCAATATAGAATTGAATGGAACAGTTGAACATTTAACGTCAAAATCACGCAGACACAGCATTTTAACAGGGAACAACTCGTATCTTTTATCACAGAGATGGAACATACCAAGGACAAACTCGGAGATCGTGTCAGCCTTTGTGTGCGAGTAGCCTCTTTGCTGCAAGAACGGCTAGTTCAGCAAGAGCTTGGCAGGGGCTAATGAGTGCGCTATCCTCAGATCATTGCTGAATTGTGAGTTTCATGAGTTTCGCTCTTCGCGGTCAGGATTTGTACCAGGTAAATGGACGGTCTAAATCTTCATCACTCCAGTCAAACGCAGCCAAAGAGATATGAATCATTCTATCTCGTTTTTTTGCCTCGGCCAATTCTTTCATAAATCAACCGGTGACGTGGGCTGCGACCGTCCTGATTGAGATCTCTAGAAGAGGACGATACGGTCTTGGTGTTGTTTTGGTTGATTTAGTCCACTGGGAAATTCTGTGCAGACTGGAGCATGAAGAAGCACGGTCTGAGAGTTCCTCCTTTGCTTATCTTTTTATATTTCTTTTATTCGGATGGAGCTGGAATCATTTAAGAGCTGGGAGTTAGACTGACGTGAAGTATGTCAGGGATCTGCACGGCAATTAATTTACTGTGCATCAAACTGGGGCTACTTTTAGAGGGTGTGGGAAGAAAGGAGTGCTGCCATGCTAGGCACAGCGTTTCACCTACGATACAGGATTAGGAGGTCAACACCCAGAGGCTTGGAGAGGACAAGCGGTTGCATGCCGTTCGAAGAGCTCCGCAGGTTGATGGATGTTCGTTGAGATTCAACTACGGCCCCTTAGACATCAAATTTGAACAAGTTTAAATACTCATAACAGAGCAGCCAGGACATCCATCAAATACAGAAAGTCAATTTTTTTTTTTTCCGCATAAGTTTTATGAGTCCCAGAGCGATCAGGTGACCAAAGAGTCTTGAAATACCAGTAAGAAACAGTAAGGCAGGGAGTAACTGTTTTGTGTTTTGTTTTGTTTTTTAGTCTCAGGTGTTTTAATTTTAAATTTTGACCAGGGGACCAAAGATGCTCACTCTGTCTATTTACCCCTGTGTTGTGTTGGCTGATATCTCCTTTCAGGACATAATGTTTTATGACCACTGATAAAGAAAAAATGATTTATTTCAATGTATGAGTAACCTACAAGTTTTGAATACCTCTTGAGGAGATAAGATAGCAGAATGTGTTTGAGCTAAGGCTGGCAAGCCCAGGCTAATTTATCACCGCTCCGATATCATTGTCACATTTTTAGGTCCCATAAAAAAAGGGTACTTTCAGACAAAATACAGAATGTTAGTAATGTCTCAGAAAAGTTCCATGAAAAAAAAAATAATCCCACTGCTGCAAACATGATGAATATTAAAAAGCACGACAAGCCGTTTGCACGTTCACAAATAGCTATTAACATTAGCAAGCGAATCTGTACGCCTGTTTTTCTGGGATCACCATTCTGGTCCACAGCTTTAGACAGCTGTATACAACAACACTGTAGCAACTAATGCATTCAACCCTATTTAATACATGTCTAACCCAGTCAGTTATTTCCGTGCAATGCATAAAACTGACCCTAAAATACACAAAAGAGGCTCTTAACTTTACTGTGTGTGTTTTTTTTTCTTTTTTACTTTTTCACTCTGCCAAACATTTGTCAAAGTTGCTTGTAATTTCTGCCATTTTTCATTATCATTTTGAGACAGGGATAAAGGCCAGATGTGATCCCTACGTTTAATGGATTTGAAAATGTCATTGCATCATGGCTGAAGAAGAAAGGCTCTTATTTGCATACCAAAATTTGGAAATTTGCATCTTAAATACTTATTTGCATACCAAAATTTGGATTTGTCTAACAATCATTATACACTGAGGTGAGATACTAATGCAGTGTAATGGCAACATTTCCCATGGTGAGTGAAACAATCAGAAAGTAAATTATGTCCAAAATTACCGATAGAATGCAGTCACATAGTTAGTCATTAGCTCTGTATAAAGATCATTAAGAGGATGTTTGCTTCCTGGGTACCTTGGGGCTCATGGCACTACAGCCCAAGTTCTTAGGTTTATTGTAACACAATTTAATTAAGATCCTAACTCTGATTAACCCCTCCACACAAAACCTTATGCTTAAGTTTGGTTGGAGTGAAAAAGTGAGAGACAGAACCCTGTCAAATAGATGCAAATCTTATTCAGATGGCATGAAACTTAAAAAAAAAAAAAAAATCCATGTTTGTTAAGTGAAACAGCGAGTGTTTTAAAATATCAGCTTTAAATTCCTATGGTACAGTGTTGCAAATGCATCAGAGACCAACCTCAACACATCCAGCTGTCACATAGGCATACAACACCCCTATTCTCACTCCGCCTCACTGCACAAACACACACACACACACACACACACACACACACACACACACACACACACTTTCCCATGGTGAAATCAAAGATCCAGAAACACAGGGGCTGGAAATGCTTAACCCCCAGTAAAAACCTCCACAACCAGCCTGCAGTGAGTCAAACCTGTTTGGGAAAGCACAGGGAATGCCAACCCATCACGTTCCACTGCATTTAGTAAGAGAATCAAGTTGGACTCAGTGAGTCTTAACCTTCTTTTTCTTTTTTTTGGCCTCATCCGAAGAGACACACTGAGGATATTAGAACTAGGGGCCACGAACAGTTGATTCCTCCAGATTATAATCAGTCTTGTTTCATACTGTCAAGTGTATGAGTAAATCTCAATGTTCAGTTACATCTTCTAGGCTGTATTTGTTTATGTCTCTACTGTTGCAGTAGTTATGGTAAACTATTTGTTTCACACATCTAAACTTAGCACCATTCATTTTGAGGCTCTCAGTGTAACAACAGCTCTATGAAAAATAAAGGAGGTGTGGGAGTTTCATGTCATCGTTTTCCCTTCATTTTCTCACTGTGATGTGAAATGTTTCATTAAAGCTTTTAATAAAAGGACTAAAAGCAACAAGCAAAACAAAAGAGAATAAAACCCATTTACGAGCCCACACACACACAGTGCATGATTTTCAGGATATTTGATGCAGATGAATTAAAGTTATTATCATGTTAAATACAGACAAAACATTGATGAGAGATGTCCCTGTAATATTAAAATGAGGCATCTAGGTTCATCCTTAACACCTCCCCTTCCTCTCCCCTACCACATTCTCATGTTAATATAACACAATATTTGGGTAAGTAACAGTAGTATGACTAGACCTACACCATGGAGAATGAGATAAAAAAAACACCTCTTTCTCAATTAATATACAAACCTCTACAAACATCTTCAACTGACGAACTACAAAGTCATTTGATTTAGTGACAAACATAGAAGGCCCTATATAAGTTACCCACAATTAAAACTGAACATAATTTTTTAGACATTAAACAATAAACAATTGAGACAGTTTAGAACAGAAAATTATACAATTGATATAGGTTATGAATTTTTGGTTTTGAAGGAATCAGTACTTAAGTTTGCTAAATACCTGGTTTGTCTTACAGATTCAGCTAGCAAGGTAATCTAAGACCAGTTGAAAAAAGAAAAAAGATTGACAAAAAGTCTCCATGTTGACTCTATTTGATTCTTTTTTCTCCCTCACAACCATCTGGCATCAGAATGCCAACAGTACATTCAAAAATTGGCAACATTAGCCTTCTGGCTAGTTAACCTCACATACCATACGTGATTGCTATTTAGCAAAGACAGTGGCATGCTAGTTGACTAAAGCTGAATTGATAAGAGTGATTTAGTTATTTAAAAAGCAATAGCATATGTAAGCTTTAAATAGCTTGCATGTGATTTAGGTCATACAGTGCTAGTATTCAGGAAATTCCAAGTAGACTACTATTTAAAGGGGGAAACCATTTGTTTCAAAGCCTACTGGGGCTGAAAGCTTTCTGCTTTGTGCACCTCTGCACTCAGCACAGAACCACCTCCTCACTTCTCTGACAACTTGGTGTTTCAAAATGGGGGAAGGTGTCTGATTGTTCGCTATTGATGCCCATGATTGTAGCAATGTAAAGCCAGTCAAGACAACCACTGACACACTGTGAGGTGGGTATTACGGCTAAGCTTCACTGCTCGCTCCTTTTGCCTCTGCAAGTATTCACAAAGACAGAATACACAGAGCATGCCAGTGAGATGAAAATGATATCACTGTTTACAAGCCTCCCCAAATGATGGTTTAATGTTTAAGTGCTATGTTGTTTCAGGCGTTTTTCATGGATAAAGTTGAATAATTCTCTGTCTTTGCCAAGCTGGATTGTCTTAAAGGTTATTCTTGCAGAAAATGACTTTTATAGCTCAGCCTCGGGAGAGATTTGTCTGTGAATTTAAGAGCAGACAGCTTCGTCGCCTCATTTGTGTGTAGCGAGAAGTCTTTGCACTGTCTGAATTCATTGTCATCATAACATTAAGGTTCAGCACTAGCCTATGGGCTTCACACCTTCTCCACATAACCCTGAAGAAGCTATTATGATATGGTCTTCCATCTTGAACAAATTAATCTTTGCTAAAATGAATTGTTTTGTTCCACTCATATTGAGTAGGACATTCAAAATATTTATCAGAGTCCATGTCTTAAAAGAAAGAAAGAAAGAAAGAAAGAGAGAGAGAAAAATCAAAATCCACAGTTCTCAACTGAATGGGTTTAAGCCACTATGTGAAATACTTCCTCTGCTCACAACGAGGTGACCATAAAAAAATCGTAATCTTACTTAACATGTTTATTTAGACATCAATCCTCTGTCCTAGACATAAATGAAATACATAGAACTAGCCTTTGGTAGATGCATTTGGATCATTTTTAAACCAGCTTGGGTAAATGGGTGTGAAAATCTCACTGAATACATGACTGTGATGAGTTGATTTTTTCAGCCTTTCCATTTGTAACTATTTGACTGAAGTTTAGAGATGGAGGTGTGCCGTGCAGTTTTTCACCATTTAATAAGCTTCCATTTCCCAACGTTCATAATAAATACATTAAAAAAAAAAAGTCACAGTGGTGCTTGTAAGGGAAATTTGGAGTCCCCTGTAATGAGAGTTGCTAATTCTCAGAGACAGCAAAACTTCAGATGTGATTAATCATTGTCCTTTATTACCTGATCATGGGAGAAGCACAGCTCAGAGATGAAGTGCAGTTCTCACTGAGGTTAAGGAGTGCACAGCTTTTCATACAGTCCGACAGACTTCCAAGGACATGTGTGGAAGGATACAAGATAACTTTCTCATGGAGCACAAGATAGTTGGTGTTCGCTCCCAGGTGTTGCAGACACACAGAGGCCTTGTCTCCTACATAATAAATGCTCATTGTTCTCACATACAAATACATTTTGCAGCATGTAGTAATTAAACAAGCACAGGTTCCTATAATATTAATACTTCATCATGACAATAGTCATGAGGCATATTTTCCCTCTAAAAGTAAAGCGGTATTTTTCCCACATGTTCCTGAAGTCACACACCATCCATGCATCTATTAGACAGACAGGAAGGCTGATGTTAGGTTTTTTTTTTTCCCTGAACTTTTTTCCCTCCTTTTATACAAGTATCTGGCTAGACATTGATTACATAGGGAAGCTATCAGAATTAGTTAATAGTTAACAGCTTTGAGTGGCAAAAAATACATGCAGCTATGCTTTCCATTTATTGTACAGACATATACATCACCAGGCCCACTCAGGGGGACTCAACATTCCCTGGAGGTGACCCGGCAATAATTTGTCAAGCTATTTTTTGCCGTCGCTGTCTTCAAGAGCTATAATTTGTGATGGCAGGCAGGCGGGTAGCCTTATAGAGGCCTCATCTATCGTGGAGCTGGTTGTTGCTGTTGGGCTCGGTTTCTGATTGGTGTTGAAACGCTCAGCCAATCAGGATGCCGGGTGGTGGGTCCTGATAAATTGCTTGGTAAATTCTACCCCATGGTCTGTCAATGAAGCATGGGGCCCAGGTTTAGACACCTGCCAAAACATCTCACCTGCTGCTCAAAAGAATTGCTACAGTAACACCTGAATGCCAAAAATGTTCAAGTGGCAAACACTGGGGTTTTATAAGCTATGTGGCTACACTGATATTTTGGAGACAGTTTGACAAATGTGCAGTATAAGTAGCATTTTTCAATGGGACTATCAAGTCTCATTTGCACCACTCAAGCCAAACATTACCTTTACCATATGTGTGGTAACAGTTACCTTCAGAATAGCCCGGAACAATAACCAAAATCATAATGTATACCTGTTCTTCTCTCCCTTTTCACTCTTGCCATTTTTTGTATTTGGTGGCTGTATTTGAAACTTCTTCATAATTTGGGGGAGAAAAAGGTATGTGAATACTTTTGTGTGAATCATCTGTTCAAGATGGTAAAACGTTTGGAAGATAACAAGAACTCTTTTTGTCACACCAATTGCTTTAAATCCAGGGAGCTCAGCATGCATGAGGAAAAAAGTTTTAAAAGTCAAAGTATTGTGTTGGGGGAAAAAGAAAAAACATTAAAAACCCCTGCTTTCTCAACGGTAAACGAAACGGTTAGCTCTGCGATCTCTTTGATGGATTATAAACCTTGGCTTATCAGTAGATTAGGACACCTGGAGGTGCAGAATTTTAATGAGACTGAGCCTGCAGGAAGACTGCCTGACTACTCCGTCTGTCTGTCATACTAAACCACTCATAGCCACACGCAGCTTTAAATAGCTCCACAGCCTCAGGTTTCCTCTCAGTGCATAAAACTAGGCTATCGTATCTAGCACCATCTCAACTCCGGCAAAAAAAAAGAAAAAAAAAAAATCATGTAACTTTGCAAATCTGCGAATTTCTTCTCAGAATAAGCAAAGTAGAAACTGTTTTAAAAAACTTGACACACTGCAGAAAATTAGCCCAAACCTTTTTTTTTTCTTCCACTGCAGAAAACACTATACTGAGAGTCATAAGACTTCATTTGACAACAAGATTGTTTTTTGTTGTCCTCGGCCAGTCTCTAATGGTTCAGCTCTGTCTGTAACGGTTGAGAGGGGTGTTATCATCTTTGGGAATATTTGTAGCACATGCAATATACTGAATGTTTGCTGATGATCCATGAAGGAATTTTTGGTTTCAGGTATGGGAAATTTCTGTCGCTATGACACCAGAGCATGCAGAGACCCCTTTGGAGCAGTAAACTTTAAGCAAGAGACTAAATTCCATGTGCTATGTACCAGACATCACGTATCTTATAAATGACTCTCCACCTGCAGAGGATAGATCTTTGTTTCACCAAACTCTGCCTTGAACCACAAAGCTAACCTCCACATTGTACTTTTGCACTGGGCCTGGGAGGTTCCCATTTGTGTTGGCATTATCTCTTGCATTATTTAGCACATGCCGTGGTGAGAAATGGATTTCAACATTTTTTCCGTTCTGTCAAAATTACAAGAGGTGAAAAGAATCTGGCAGGAGCTACCGGAGGGCAGGCCTGTCTCCCCCTCTTCCCGCCTCATGTTTGAGGCTCAGCCAATGACAAACGACACAGCTCTCCCTTAGAGCACAATGCCAAGTTGCCTCCTAGAGATCGATGAACTCTCTTGTTACGTGGTGAGCATGCTACTTTTACAAACGTGCATAGCAGTGAACGGACATTTCCTCAATGCTTGCCGTGTAAGAGATGAATGATTGACTGCCAGGCTTCTTTTTTTTCTCTATTTTTTTCCCCTGCAGCACTTACTTTACCATTTTCCCTCTGGGGACCCCTTCACAGGAGGTAGATGTTGAACTACTGAACAGATAATTCCTCCTCTGCACTTCTTTCTTGATCAATGAACAGTTCTACTGTGTTATGGTACATCCTACTGAGGAATTATTAAGTCTTAAGTTTAAGAATTACTTTCTTACTTTCATCAGTCCATGAATAAGAAACTTATTTCAAGTTACTGGTTCATCAGTATAGACCAGTAGGTTTGCAGTGTAAAGGAATTGCCAATAGTACAGCCGGCTCTCACAAGCTGGTGTGTTAATTATTTGCTGCGGAGGTTACAGGAGGCCAAGCTTTGCTAATGTTGCAATGGACAATGCCTGTTGACAAATTGTGTACCTACCTAAATGATCTGTGTAAAACGAAAGTTATACATGTCAGAAACAGACACTTCATGACTGCTTCAGAATCCTCTGAAAAACTCTCTTGATGATAACCCTGCTAAAGTTTGCTCTCTTTCTAGAATGTTTAGTTCAGAAACGCCTGAGGAACTATCTAATAAGTTAACTGAGGTAAAGTTTGTAATTGATTTGGCTGGTATTTTTCTTACTTTGAATTCAGAAGACTGCAGGGTGAACAAACTAAGTACAGTAGTGTTTTTACAATTTGGGATTTAAAAAGAAAAACCTCTGAGTTTGGTCACAAAATACAACCAATTTATGTGAGAAAAACATTTCTCTCAGAATTTGTCACTGAAGTTCAGAACTAATACAGTCTGTAAGGCTAGAGCTGTCTAAAAAATATTGCAGGGCAAATAATATAAAAAAGGGGATTTCATAAAGCAAAGTGCATTTGTGCAAAAGATTTTTTTGCAAAATGTTTCATCCAAATGGGTAGAATGATACACCTGTCCTTTGTCCTGTTTGTTTCCAGATTACAGGTCTATGCTTTCAGGCTCCAGCTGAATTGACATTCCACACCAGTCAAAGCTTTGCAGGCTATATCTTATATTCTGAAAAACGTCCCTGAAAGGAACCATGTCTCATGTGTAAAGCCTGCCTAAAGAATCTTACCACTCCCGGAAAAAACTTGCTGTGTTAAAAAGAAGCCAGGTAGAAAGGTTAAGCTCTTTCCTTGGTTATCTTTAATTTCTCTGTTGAAACCAGACACAATTCCACAAAGCAAAGGTAATAAATTTGTAATTGAAATTTCTATTGGTAATATTTGTGGCAAAGCACAGTAGCATGTATGTGTAGAATGGACCAAATTAGCAGAAGTAGAGGTCTCTATAGACCAGGGCGTAACCAACCAACTTACATTGCCACACCATGTTTTACTCTTTATTAGGGTTAAATTAAACTGACTAACGGTGGTTGTGATTCGGTTACTCTCCTGTCTACACGGAATCCATTCTCAACTGGTTAATAACTGAAACTTTTCAAAGTCATGGTGCAGTTATTTCCCTGTCTGCACAGAATCCGTTCTCAGCTGGTACATAACCGAAACTTTTCAAAGTTGAGCTCATGCTTGAAACATGACTGCATTATACTCTGTTCAAACCAGACAGGGAATAACAATCTGCCCACAGAGAGAGAGAGACAGAATGCCTCAAAATAAATTTGGACAAAGACGAGAAAAGCGAGATAGCTATTGATTTGTATTATTCGGTACTACTCCTCCAACCATAAAGACATGACAGGTGAAAGGCTGAGGGAAGAGCAATGGGGTTCGCTTGCCCTGTCAGTCAATGAATACACAGTGTGACAAAATCAACCCACCAAACCATTGAGTAACCGTAGCCGGACACTGGGCGAAATTTAATTCTGCTCCACCTCGATAACGTCACTGAGAAGATGGTTGATGATTAGCGCTTATACTCTGTGCTAACATTTTCTTGTAGTAGAAGCCAAACACCAAGAGTAAAGAAGAAAGATCTCCACGTCTGAAGATAGACTTTCTTTCAAACTTGGGAGGTTACACTTGTGGTTTGTTCACTCTTACCCCTGACACCTAGATCAACCTCAGGTCAGAAGGTTGCTTCACAACAAATGCTGAGATAAAAAGCAAAGGGAGGAAAAGGGAAAAAAAAATGAAAGAAACAAATAAAAAACAACAAAACCCTAGGGCGATAAGGCATGCATAAACAAGTTAGGAATGAATTATGCACCATCAATGAATAATTTAACTGAAAAACTGAATGGAAGGTGATGTCAAAGAGGGTGTTCTAAAAATAATAATATGAAACATGAAATATTTACAAACTAGCCAAAGCCGGTGTGGGAGACACTAGCCTGAGTTAACCTCGGTGGGTCAGTAAATGACTTCTGGTATTGGGTTAGTCAGGGTGTGTTCACAAAGGGTAATCGGGAAGGATTCACAATTACATATTTAATAACTGATAAATGTGCAGTTTTACTGTGCTCAAACAGAGCGAAGAAACTTAAACTTCATTTTCTGCAATTTAATGAACTGTTTAAGACAAGATCATCAAATAACATATTGTATTTTGTAGATTTGAGTCAAACATTTTGACTTCAGATTAAGTAATTTTTTTTGTCGTTTTAAGCAGTAATAGCTGGAAATTCTTGGCAATGTGCAAAGTCTCAATTTCATCTTCTGATAATTTCCTTACACTCTGTGCATGAGAGAGAGAGAGAGAAAGACAGAGTGAGAGAGTAAGACAGAGTATGATATTTCTTTCATTATTTATGTGATTTTTTGAAGTCAGAGAGTAAATAAGTTGGTTTTCCAGCCGTTATTCAGCAGTCCCTGAGCAGTGAAGCCCCTACACAGAACCCTGTTTCCACCAGACCATACAGATGTAAAAAAGACTTCCAGTACCAGCTGGTCTCCGGACCCCTCACCTCTCTCACTGTAGTTGTCTATCAGGGATCCACACCAGCGCTTCATTTAGACAAGCCTTCTCTTTGCTTCCTTTGGCCCTCATCTTGCCCCCGGGCCAGGTTCTGGCTCCAGCATGTGCGCCTGTGTTTCCCGTTTTATTTCCACATGTATTATTGACTGAGCTATCACACGCTGCCTCACATGTCTACAGACATTTTTCAGCCAATGCCACAGCCATGGACAGGACCAAGTCTGAGGGAGCTTTGCATGCGCGCACACACACACACTCACACGCACGCGTGCACGTACACACACACACCCATTTTATATTTGAGTTCAGAGATGTCTGTTTCCACAAAACTACAACATTAAAAGCAAAGAAAAGAAAGTTAATCAGTCACACAAATTATAAAAAACATTAATTATGAAGGTTATAAAAATCAATAATTATAATCAATAGTCGTCATGTAGGTACACAAATAACTGTCATGTATTAGAAACATGACATGAATGTATCATTCTGTAGAGTGCATAGGGAAAACAAAGTTTTACAACACTTCTTATAAACAATATGAGTTACTTTTAATATAGCTCATAATGATTATGTGTTGAAATTTTTTAGCTTGTATCAAAACAGCATGTTATTGGCTTAATTAATGAACATCACCATTAAAAAAAAAAAGAAAAATCATTAAAGCTTATGACAATCTGTCGTTATGTATCACGTGTTGATGTCAGAAGGCTCTGGGTGTTATTTGTTTCAGGCCAGAATGTTGCCCAGAGAGATTTACAGAAAATCAGTGCATTTATCTGCTAAACACTCCTACCATTTGAGAAACAATCCATTTGGCTAAGTTAATATAGTTATCAGAATGGGTGCATCATGTAGGTCTCAGCAATAGAGATGGCGCCTGCTATCATGGGAGTCAAGTCAATCTTCACTTCAGACTCAGTCAGTGGAACTGAAAGAGCAGTGAAGCCGCAAGTCCATCAGCCGTCCATCAGAAGATTAATGACAGTTATTTACTGCCGCGTCTGCTCGGATATTTACAGCTAAAAGTCAACAGGGAGGGAGGAGGACAATGATGAAGAAGATGATGACGATGGTAATGATGATGACGATGATGATGATGATGATGATGATGATGATGATAGTGTCCATGAACTTGTTCTCCTCAGGGACTGGAAACCAGAACACTTCTCCTCACTGTCCCTCTGCTCTTACCATTAATCATTAGGGGAGTCCATCTACAAATCCACGCCAGATGAGCATGTCTATCCGGAGGGTCCTCTATGCAAATAATCACAGGTTGTCAACTTCTGAACCCTCTCATTCAAGTGACTGATTTAATTGGTTTGGAGAGACTCTAAAGTAGAAGGTTACTTTTCAGCCTACTGAACAGTAAAGCACTTAAGATCCACTCTTCACCTTTCGTGAGCAGAATAATTATCAGTGGAGAACATTTCCCGTCAGCCGTTTCTCACTTTTTACAACAGACGTCCTTGCTGAGGAAGACTTTTTTTCAAGTGGTTTTCTAAGTGCGAGAGGACAGGCATTGTGAAAAATTCTTAAAAGGCTAAATATATTATAATTAGATTTTATGGAAGTTTCTCAATACACCTTTTAAAGTTTTTAATGACTATGTTGAAAATGTTGCTGTACATTTTCACACGCTAGGGCTTAATGGCATCACTGCATGATGGTTTTGTTTTTTTGTTTAGCTTTTTTTTTTTTTTCATTCTGTTTTTCAGATGAAAAATGTCCCCTCAGACATAGTTTGGGGGGGTGGGGGGGGAGGGGCATTTATTTTCAATTCCATACATTTTCTGGCTCAGTAATTGCATTGTCAGTTTTAATAACAACATTTTCTATTACAGAAGACATAAGTAGTTTTGCTTGGCACTGCACATTGCTTTGAACACTCACATCCCATTGGCAAATTCACAAAAACATCACGTGCGATGATCGGTGTATGAGACGCCAAAGTTTATATTTGAGGATGTCATGGTGTCTGTATCCACAGGGTCATAAACAACAAACGCACGCGCGTGCGAGATATCGCTCAGAGCTCTTCTCTCTGACAACGATCTCTAAACCGACTGTTTCGGCAAAGCGCCGAGTGACTCGGTTGATGGATGGAGACAGCGGGCGGATGAAATGGTAGCGCTTTTGTTCTCTCTCTCTTTCAGATGAAGCTCCTGATTCTCAAAGCAGATTATCATACACACCATCATTTAATCACTTTACTCTACCGACATGCAGAGCTCATTTTAGCCTTGGAAAATGAGAGTGGATGGAGACGTCTGAGTGGCTGATGTATAGAACATTATACATGAGATAGTATAATGTTGACACTTATGTATATGTATGGGTTCTGTTATTATTATTTTTTTTTTCTGTTTAAGAGCCTTTATGAGATGCCCCTTATGATATTACCAAAAACCTCTTTCTCCTGAGGAGTTCTCTCTTCTGATATTTTCATTATGTTTGAACAGCTTGATGCCTTTATTGCATCATTCGTTCCCTGTGGCGAGCAGGACCCTGTTCTCCCAGATGCTTGTTTTTCTCTCTCTCTCTCTCATATAAAAAGATATCTTTGTTTTTATGAGCTGCTGCCCAGTGTTGCACCAGTTCAAACCTAACTGTTGACAGTAATTAATTTTTAGTCCCACTTTACCCAAACTCAAAACCGTGTCACGACATGTCTACGTCTAGAAGCCACAAACAAATACAAAGACTTACGCAAAGATGATAACTCTAATTTGAAAGCAATGAAATTCTTGAGACATCAAATATCATCTTATCTGTCTTCATTAAAATTTAATAAGTAGGTGAAGAACAAATTTCCACTATGAAAAGTGATTCAAATGACATTGGGAGACAGAGAGAGAGTTAGAGAGCGAGAGAGAGTTAGAGAGAGAGAGAGGTTATCGTGCTTCACCAGATTGAGTTATGTAGTTTTGAAGCACTGACTGAAGGCTGTAGGAGCTGTGACCCTATTCCTGGAAATTTTCCCCGCTTATCTTTCTGCTTAGGGAGTCAAGCCAACAACCTACTGGCTAAAAACTCTTCAGGCTCTGGGAAAAAAAGTAGCATTTCTTAATCATTACCTCATTCCCATGTCAATGTACGGTGTTAACTGACCAGAACCCGAACAGAAGTTAACACGTGGCGGATAGAGCATACTATACTAGAAAAAAAGAGTGTGTGTGTAGATGACTGAATTTTCATTCTGCGTATAATAACATAGTTGGGCTTTTGTGAGTGTTTTTAGTGTGTTGGTGAGTGGAGGGAATGCACATTTGGTGAACCTTTCCCTCTGTGGGTGGTGTGTAATTTCTTTGTCAAAGTGCTACAATACCACAGGGTAAATAACACTTCTGGCCAGCATTCACACTGGCAGTACTGTTTTATCCAGAAAAAGAGAATGTGTAGTAAAAATAGATAGATAGATAGATAGATAGATAGATAGATAGAGTAAATGAGTAAATTAGCATGAAACAAACAAAAATACACTTTTTTCAGAGGCACTGCTACGTGCTTGCGTGCAGCCTAATAATCTGCTGGGTAGTCAGAAGCACCTTGTATGGTTGTTAATGGATAATATCCTTTTAGTTTAACAGATTATTATAATTGCACACCTCCTCTTTTGGTCAGATAAAAATTTCATTCAGATAGAGGTTGATTGGATTACTCTATTCCAATTTAGGTGTTTATTAGAAGGTTTTCCATTCCGAGTGAGCTATTAGTCGGATTATGAAGGGATTAGTAGGCTGCATGTAAACAAGGCCAGTGTCACATTACTGTTGCCAGGCATATTGTGAGGCCTTATTGAGAGATTTAGAAAGAGGAGGTGACAATATACAACACCTTTAAATGGGACTGTCTACTGTGAGCAGTGGTGTGTTAGAAACAGAGAGATTCACTTATGTGAGACTCTGTGAGACCTCTAATGAAGGAACACAGTTCATTTGCTAATTTACTTAAAGTTGTGTTCTCCCAACCTGATCTCCACTGATTACACTTTACAAGCTTAACCCTGCCTCACACAGGTAAATCTTACTTCCTTCACTAAATGTTATCACATAAAACAACATAGTTTATGTCGCTGTTCACTTACTGTGTTAAATGTTCCTCATCTAGTATTCTTTACCGATTCTACATGAATTAGGCAAAATCAAGCAAAAATTCATGCAGTTGCAGAGGTTACACAATGTTATACAATTTGTGTGTCCATATAGTTGTGTGGTCACAAGCTTCTGGTAATTCAACCTGAAGATGATAAACAAAATATGAGAAAATTAGGATCAGGCTGTGGAAATCTTAGCCAGTGTCTGACGTGCCATGTTAATTTATACTGCAAAAGTCAGTATACAGGCGGCCTTGGGGAGAACATAAATAAATAAATAAATAAATAAGCGAACTGCCGCATTTTGTGACACAAAAGAGGGTTATAGATCACAGGTCACTGGACATGGTGGCTACTTTGCAAAATTCATTATGCTATCGGGTTCCAGTTCATGCATTCAAATGTGAATGCTGCCAAGATTTCATTCACATAATCTATAATACAAAAATTGATAAAGGTGCTCTTATAGCATGGTGTCATTTATGAGCTACATAACACTGCATTGTAATTACGATTGCTACTATAGCGTTAGCACGTTAGCTTGTATTCAGAATACCTATAGCTATACTAGCTAATGGCCTCATATTAGCTTTTAAATGCGAAGCTAACAAGTCACTGATCATTGCACTCAGTCAGACTATTCAGCACATTATACCTATTCTTTCTTATTATAATTACTCAAAAAAGTGTCAGTTAGCCAACACACAAATCTTTGTTTTTCTGAATTCCAGATTTTTGGCTTTACAGATAGTATTGTCAAAAAATTGTGAATGTGAATTTGTACAATACAAAATGAACCAGACGGTAGTCCAAAATAGCATCCTACATGGTCATTTGCATGTCAGCTAAATTTGCATGTATAACTTAACAGAATATCTGATTCTGAGGGAAATTTCATGAGACCGCGTTGGTTCCACTGAAACATCACTCGAAACTTGTGATTGGCCATAAACTTCTGAAACTGTTGTTCTGTGCTATGATTGGCTCTTGGGACTAGAGGACCAAGTGACATCACAGAACTGCTCAAAGATTATCCCAATATATGATTATCCATAATACGGCCACACAAATAGATCATTTAGTGTATCTGTAGGCCATACACAGCTTTAATACAGTCCTTGCCGTAAGCAATAAACAAACTGTAAACAACGAAAAGAAAACAGTCATTTGAAGTCAAACATTACATGGACATCCTTAATAGCCAATACCTGAGTCACCTTCAGGTATTATGCCTCATGTCCTAACCTCAAACAACAGCTTAGTCTGAGAATGTATTAACATACTTTTTACAGTTTTACACACATTGCCCGGTGTTTTTGCTTTGAGACGAATGCTTTTATGCACATATTTCAGTAGGCAGAATGTGTCCTCTGGAACCTATTGATTGCAGAGCAGACACATTTTTCATTGGTATTCATGTCAAAAGGTATTGATGGGCTTTCCCCTACCAGCCTGTCAGACTGATTTGCATTTAAAGTCTCATTTTCATGAAGGTCAGGAACATTTGTTTCCAACAGGATAGACACTTCTTTTATGCACGTGTTTAATGGAATATGAATCATTTCCCCACCTGAAAGATGGACGGATGCACCGCTGACATTTCTGGGATCAGTGTTAATGGCATAATTTCTGTGTGATTAATGGTCTCCCGGTTTTAAATGGACTAAAAATAAGGTCAGAAACAACTTGAGCATCATTATGTGTCCCTGACTCCTTCAGTGTCACCTGTGATTTGGACTTCAGTGATAATATAAATGAGTGGATGTCTTAACAGGCCGTTTGATCCATTAGTAACCAACCAGGGGGTGGATTTTAAACCCAGTTCCAACTGTGAGTTTCTCAAGCTGTGAATAGTTCTGATATAAATATTTGAATATTTACAATGTAAATTATTAATGTGGTTAGCCCTTTTACCAAATTATGACATGTGGAGTAAACAGTTTATTCATTTATTGAAAAAAAAAAAAAGTATTTCTGGTTGATCTGTGATATGTCAACTTTGATAGATAGTCAGATAACCTCTTTTAAAGTGGTCTGCAACTTAAAAAAAAAATCAACCTTGAAGCATTTCTCTCTCTCTCTCTCTCGCTCTCTCTCCCCCTCTATCCCTCCCTCTGTGGTGTGTGTGTGTGTGTGTGTGTGAGAGAGAGACTTTGTGTCCAATGACACACTTATTAATTGAGTGTTTTAGAGTAAACATCATTCAAACACCTAAAGCATAAAGACACTTCATTGTTAATTCAGAGGTAGCTTTTCTCATTCTCATTGTTTTTAAATACTTTTATATGCCTGTTTGCTGCTTAGCACAATTCTGGACTTTGGCTATAACTCTGACTGAGGTCTTTCTGTACGCAATGTACACAAACAAAAGACTATGTCTCTTTGTTTGTGTTTGTCTTCTGGTAACCCACACTACTGAAGTCTGCCGTGTGGAGTATGTTTTGTTTGTTTAATGATGTAAAAAAAAAAAAAACCAGTGGTGTCTTGCTGGGCATGTTTGATGTTGACTGTATCTACAATAAATGGTCTGGATATTCATCGTTTTATTAAAACCTTTTTCCTGCCCATACTAAGATCATTTTAAACACTGTTGCTACGTGTTAGCATTACCATATTAGTCATATTTGGTGTTTTTGTACAGTTTCCCATAAGTAATTAAATGCTCCTCTGCCTTCTCTTGGGAATGTAAACAACATATAGCTTCAGGATATCTCTGAATTTAATCCAGAATGCTGCCGATCCGGGGACACTTACATTCATGTTCATACATTACAGATTATGGCTTGTGAAGATTATTGATTGTGAGTAAACCAATAATATTGAACCTACTGCCTCTTCTTGTGAATCCTGACTAACGTCTCATAATAGCAGTCATTTTTTCACAACGTAACATACTCATAATTTCAAATTACTTCACCACATGCGCATAATCTGCTGTATGTAGGTTCAATAATTAATGTTTTGATCAATGTCGTTTACTTAAAACAATTAATATTCTAAGTACTGGATAATCCCTAAACCAATGAATTTAAATAGGATTTTAGGGATTACGAAAGAAAGACAGAAGGAAATAAAATGCATTATGTGAAGATTACTGTAATCCCCGTCACTGGCATTGTCATTAATGAAGACTAACTTCAGAAACCTCTGGTCTGTCCGTCTCTGGCGTATGGCTCTCCTTCTCAGGACTGTCTTTTTCCAAACATGCTCAGCTGTTTTTTTTTTTTGTTTGTTTTTTTTTTCATTGTTCAGCTAACGCTGTTTCCTTTTTGGATGGGATCAAGTGGGAAGCCAAAGTGATTTTGTTTGACTTTGAAAACAGCATCTTTATCAAACTTGCCGGATGGCCCACGGTAACGGAATGGAACACAAATTGGATGCACCTGAAAGAATATATTGAAAGAAACCATGAACAAACACCATTTCTTGGAGGAAAAAAAACAAACAAACAGACATAAAAGACATTGTGGCAGCTAGGCAAATCATTGTGTTTCACCAGGCACATGAATGAGAATGCATAATAAATCAAACAAAGGTAGAAAAGCGCATAGAGATACATTATGTGCTTCAGTCATCTGAGAACAGGGCTATGAGAGCATGCCCTGTAGTTATCCCAGTGTCATAGGTTCAATCAGATTGTACAGTTTATCCCCTGCATAGAAGAGTTCTCACAAACAGCTGTAGCCCTAGTAGTGGTATCTGTTGACCTAAGCTACAACATACTATTATGTATTCACAGCTAAATAAAAGTATTTTGGAATGAAGCAGCGGGGTGATATTAGCCAATCAGTGTCAGCTTCTGAGTGATGACATCATCAGATGCAATGAGATGATTGTGATGCTTGTTCTCCCGTCGCTCCCGGCAACTGTGGCGTCGGCACATAAAGAGCGTAATCATTGTGGTCTTGTAATCAGCCCAATAATCCTCTCCCTGCCTCGTTTATGAAAGGGCGTAATAACCACAGGCCCCATCCAATGCCCACTTTTCCCACTCATCCACATCAATTAGTTAGAAGAGGCTTCATTAGAGCCGTTTAATTATGCATCGTAATTAAATCATATCCTATTCTCCAGGGCAATGGCGTACTTCGACTTTTCCTCACTGAAACTCATGTTGAGAATTCACTTCGGTAAGGTCATGCAGAGGTTTGTAGAAAGATTTGCTGCAGTTTATTCTTTTGATTTATATCAAATTAATGTTAACGACATTGCAGAGTCATCGTTTAATGCATTAAAAAAAAAAAAAGAAAATTTCAGCGACAACTCACAGACTATGTTTGAGCAAGATATGCAAACTGAGGAGAAAGTTTTTTGGGGGTTTTTTTTTCTGTCTAAGGGGGACTTTTGAAAAAGAAAAAAGAAAAAAGGCAATAGAAAAATCTCCGCAGGCCGGAGCACATCACAGGAGGATGTTGAATAGGTTTGCGATGAGTACGCTGGTGCGTTAGCATGCACTCTGGTATTCTGAGAAAAAAAGAGTGTTCACCCAGGCAAAAGCACAGTGGGTGGGACACAAGCAGTCTAATGGGTAATCTAAGACGACAATGTTATCATGGCGGAGGCCACTGCCTTGCTCTACTGCAGCAGCCCCCAAGTCTATTCTCAAACACAACCGCCGATTTTTTTTTTTCTCTCTCTTTGTGAATTTACCACATCGACAGGCCTGAGTGCCTCCACACTCACGCACGTGCACACACACGCACACACACACATACAAAAAAGGTCAGACACGGGAGTGAAAAAGTAATCCTTCAAAAGAAGACCTTCAATTTCCTCTGTTTGACTGTTTTCCCCTTAAAGTTACCGCCAAGCTTGCCTTCCCAGTAACTGTTATTTACGCAGTCCTTTAACTTATGAATAACTTACTTTGATCAAAAATTAAATTCCTTTTATTGCTTTCTGCCGACTGCCTTTATTGGGAAAATAAATCATCGTAGTATCAGTTTTAAATATGATTGTGGAATGCAGATGGAAAATTAGAATTTCTTTAGCAAATAAATCATGCTTGGCTGCTGTCAGAGGTCTATTAATTAAGTATTGATCTCCACCCAAACAAATGAAGGCCAGTGTTATGCTGGGAGTGTTACTTCATAGGCCTTCTGTGGAGGGCTGGACTCTAACATTCGCAGTGAAAAGTACATGATTATTGACCAAGAAATGTCAGTTGCCAATAGACAGAGGTTAATATTGAATTTTTAGTTCGTGTTTGCAAAATCTTTTATAGGGCTGATTTATCTCATTATGGAACGCTGATTTTTCTTCAACAAATCAACTTTGTTTTCTTCAGTGTAGAACTAATTGCCAGAAATAACCATGTTTGGTAACTAGAGCCTGGACACGAAATAGGTTGTCAAAGTCAAAATTTTGTCTCACTTTTTTTTTTTTTTTTAATCTGCCCTTCCATTAACCTCATAAAGCATTATTAATCCCAAAAGGAACACATTTTTATGGGAATCGCAAAAGCCTCACTGAAGGCAAATTAATTTCACAGTATTAGATTCACACCAAATGACTCCGTGCATGATTAGGTTACATGCATCATCGTACCTACTACAGTGATGCAAAGGCAGTCAGTGTTTGACTCAACACAGACCTTCACATATATGAATAAATTATTAAATAAAAATGGTCAGATATTAAAATAGCTATGATGACTTGTAGATGTGATTTAGCTCAATCATCGCAATGGCCTTGCTTAAAAATAGTCGGACGTCGTAACTCATCCTTGGCAGGTGTAAATGGGAAGATTAATTAGGACCATAAGGATAATTCTTCCGGATTTCTATAAAATTACTCCTCAGATCATATTCCTGATGAAAACTGGTCACGTGTGACACGTCTTTAGGTTCAGGCTTTGAGCCTTTGAATAAGTACAGCCCATGCCATGAAAGGCCAACTTTTAGGGCATCTCCCAAGGTCATTTATGGGAGAATAGCTCTAACACTGCTCTGTCAAAGAATTTCTTCATCAAGCCACTAAAGGAGATGAAATTAAGCAGTTGTTTTGATGTCAAAAGATACTCAATGATACCCTGATGGTTAGCTCTCTTACCTCCTCAATGTTGTGTGAGAAAGCAGTCTTGACTGGTTCGGTGTTTGTGTGTGTGTGTGTGTGTGTGTGTGTGTGTGTGCGTGCGAGGAGAGGGTGGAAATGCAAGCTAAGCATATTTTGCCTAACCTCTGACTCTTCATAATGTCAAAGTAATTGATTTTTTTCTGCTGTTTTACTGGATGCTTTTATTTTAGTTCATCTTGATTTCACACATGCCTGCCTTCAACTACGAAGCTAGGAAAAAAAAAACAAAAAAGTCAGAGCCTCCATTTGACCAGCTTTACCCTGAAGCAGATCACAGTGATGTGGAGAGAATGAGAGAAAGAGAGAGACAGAGAGAGTGAAAAGAAAGAGCGAACTAAAGACCCCTGAGAAAGAAAAAAAAAAGACGCAGAAATGTAACAGTACTCATCAAATCACCATCTTTGCAGTAAAACAATCCAGGCCAGATTCAGAAATCTCATTATGAAAGGTAGTTTTTTTTCCCCAGTACGCCCAATATGGAAATTACTGTCATGTTCTCAACTGTCACTGAAATCCATGGAGGGTAATATGGGAAAAAGCTTTAATTATGGAACTTCTCGGCACTTTGAAATTGCACACACACACACACACACACACACGTATATATGTAGATATATAGGCAATCCCTGTGGAAAGTGAACTCCCATGTCCCTCTTGTATTCAGAACTGTGATCGCTCAAGGGTTCTTCATCTCTGACAGAAAACAAAATCGTTCCCATTTTTCCACAAGCAGTGAATGTGCAGAGTTTAATACCTAACCGTGTCTGGAGAACTCTAAACTCTGGAGAACAGTAACAAATTAACCTGATTTACCACTGATTTGAAAGAAACATTTGTACTTGCTGGCAGATAAGGACAAAACAGTTAGCTAGTAAAGATCTGTCTGGCCGTCTAACTGAGCAGTTTAAATGCTCTCAGCACCTCTTCTCTTTAGAGATGAACATTTGGAAAAATAAAAAAAAAATTATTTATGCACAATCTTCAGTATCAGAGTACACTAGAAAACCACAACAGTAAGGACAGTTCCAAAAGCCTCAGAGTCTGGAAATTTACCCGCTAGCACAAAACAGATGGTTAAAGATAGAATGGAGGGTGATCAAACATCTTATGTTAATCACCTTGGACTGGAACCAGGACAGCAATGTCATGATTCTGATTGGAGCTACACTCTTCAAGGTCTTGCTAGACTCAAGTTTATGCATTTTCATTTTTACATCGAAACTCATTAGTCGTGTACACAGACTGACTTATTCACAAATTTCCCCCCACCCACCCCAACCCAAAATAACACAACACTTACAAATGCCCTGGATAAGGAAGATGGAGAGTTTGACAAAATTTTTACTCCTCCTGATCTATTTTAAGGTGTATTAACAGAGTCAAGATAATTCTCTCTGGCACTGTAGTGTAGCAGTCAGATACTTTTATCTGCCTTTAGTTTGCTATTGCAGGTTGGCAATGATGATTTATTTGGGGTCTACCAGAACCTCCCCATGGGAGCATCACCACTGATATATGAAAGGAGTAAATATGATTCCCAACCTCCAGAGGCAAAGAAAGAACATTAACTCTGCGGACTACTTTCAGATTTATCTATGTTTATTTATCTACATGTATGTATCACTTAGCCCAGTGGGGAGTCTTACAATCTGGGTGTCTCTGCTGTTTTTTATCAAGAAGTCAGGACAGTGGAGTCAGCGCCATAGATCAAATTCATCATCTCCGTCCCAGGACCGATTTTCTCATCTATACACTACAGCCAGTGTACGCTCTGCTGTGCACAAGCTTTCAAATCAAACTCATCCACTTAGTGTTTGTCTCCCCCCCCCCCCCCCCCCCCCCACACACACACACACACACACACTCCCCACCCCCCTTAACCATGACAGATGCACTTTTTGTTTCTCCTGGAGACTAAGTCAGGTAAGTTGTAAGACAGAGTGGTTGCGCACTTACTAACTGTGGCCTGAGGGAAACAGTTTTGTGAGGAAGTCTGTTTTGGAGAGGGTCTTGTGATTTGTGTTGGTCACACCACAGGTAAAAAAAAAAAAAAAAAAAAACAATGCTGAGTTCCTCCTAACCACCAAAATGTCGAATTTAAAAGACGTAACAAACAAACAACTCATACTGCAAATTTAATCAGTCATATATCTTTGTCACATTATGATGATGGTGATGATGATGATAATGATGATGATTATTATAATTGTTGTTGTTGATGATGTTGTTGTTATTGTTGTTATTATTATTACATTTGTTTTTCCTACAAAAGCAGAGGCTCATAGTAATGTTAAGTGTGCCTTTGTGCCCCAGCGGAGAGGGCTGGCTTTAGTAAGAGCTCAGATTGGGCTGGAGGCACACAGGCACTTGCTTTAATCCTCTCCTTAGCAAGAGACCACAGGCAACCTGGTATTTTGCAAGGTTTAGCCTGCCTTAAATGCACATAAGCTCCAGACATGCATCCTCTGAGCTGGCGCAAGGCCTTACCCACAAATCACACGGCTCTGCTGTCGCGGCTCACACAGCAGGTGACAGTGGGGGTGGAGACCGGTGTCAAATTCACTAATATTAGCTTTTCATTAATATAAATCTTGAATTCATCATTGGTTTTTCATCTAGAGCTATTCATGCTCACTGTTTTTTTTTTTAGTTTAAGTGGAGATTTATGCTGGTTAGCAAGTGGGGAGGAAGCTCCAGACAAAAACAGGTCAATTATATGTCAAGTACGTGACATCTGTGTTGTAGATCAAGTTGAATTAAGAATCAGGGCCCTGGTCTTTATTCTGACAGAGTACACAGCTGACCTGTCAAATCATCCTCGTCTGATACATTACAAATCAATGTTAATGCAAGGACTGTAATACCTACTTTGTGTGTGTGTGTGTGTGTGTGTGTGTGAGAGAGAGAGAGAGAGGTACTGAGGCAATCAAGATAGTTTCACAGTGTATGGTACCCTTTTCAGCTCAGTCAGCAGAATAGGAGAGAGCACTTTCCTCAGCTTTCTCTATAAGTGGGTATAGAAATCTGATTCCACTTCTTGTTTTTTAAGTGCTCAGAGATTCATCGAAGGTCAAAGTCAGTCTGGGAGCCAGACGACGGGCAGTGGACTGATTTACAACATACCCAAAGCGGCAAGCATTGATTCAGCATCATCTGCAAACATGCTCATACCTTTGACAGATGTCTGAAGGATGTTTGAAACATTGAGGATCAACTCAGAAACATGCTCAAGCACCTTCTAATGCAGGAGAATATCATTTGATTGGTATTATACTGCATATGAGTGCTCATGGGGGAATTATGAGTATTCCACCATCGTAGGGGTAGAGCCAGCAGTTCAAACAGCTGTAATAATACTCGTATAAGAAATCTGCAGGGGCTACAGAGAGGATTCGTGGTGGAAGAGAGAATACACAAACCTGTTTACCATTTCAGACAGCTAGAGTGTGACAAGGCGCCTGTTATTTCAGCTGCAGCGCAAACTTTTGAAAACTTGCCTTAGGAAAGGCGTTTCCTCAAAATGTCAACAAGAAAAGAGGCATTCCTTTTATATCTCCATGTTCCTTTTGTTTATTGCTCAAGGGGAGCGCAATGCCGTGACACGCTGTCTACTCAATTAAAGCAGAATTGTTAATCTCCTGTTGTGTAACCTTTATACAGCCATAAAATTGTGTTTCCATTCCACTCAACTCCCCTCTATTTCTTTTTCCTTGAGCTAGTTCATTTATGTTCAGTCAAGACCTTCCACCGGCACTCACGTCTCATAGTTTTTAGTTCAATATACTGGTACATGAGAGGAATTTGCATACATGCTTATATGCTTGGAGTTAGCGTAGCACTCTGAGTGCTACTGATAGACTGAGTGATTAGCAAAGTGAGCCCATACTGAATTCATTTAGGAGCCTGTTCCCCAGTTTGATTTAGTCAGCAGAAACCATGGATTAACAAAAGTGTCTGTGTCTAATGTGTCTAATGTGCCTGTCTTCATTCGTCCTGTTTTGTTTGTTGTGGGCATGTATAGCCCTTTGAGATTTTAAAAAGTGATAAACTTGAACTTGTGTGAATAATTACTTCATTTAAGCTCTATGATGAAGTAGTGCAAATCACCATTCTGAACCAACAGCTCTGAAAGAATATACATAGGTACATTAAATGAGATCAAACACCCTGTAAAGTACCTCCAACAATTGACTTTTGTAACCAAGCACACATTTTGGAACAATCAGACCTTCTAATACAGGTAAGATTTCCCCTTCAGAAGCCAATTCAAATTAAGGGCCTGGATAAATATTTTAAAGGACAATCACTTGGCTCCACCGGAGGGTGGTATTTGATGGCTGTACTGCCACCAGTGCTTAGAGAGTAGAGTTAAGAGTCACTTCCACAGACAGGAGGTTGTCTTTTCCCGGTCCAAATGCTTGTCAAAGTCTATTCCAGCATTCGCCAACAACTTACAGTTCAGGACACTTGACTTGGAGTTTCCATTTCTTTTTTGAATTTTGTGCTCACTCGTACTCATCACAACAGTGATATTCTGTCTGTCTCCCTTGTTAAAGACAGGAAGGGAGGGTTATGGATAAGAGTGTTTGTACATTTCAAAATTTAAACTGACAACAGTCATTCGATCCAGATCCTCCGTTCAGCCATGAGTATCACTGAAACCTTCTCCAAAAAAAAAAAAAATATACCCAACATCAGTATCTTGTGTAGTTATTATGAGTAGACCTTGATTCAAAATGGCTTCAACGGGTTGCAGACTTTCAGCCGTTGCTCCAGCTAAAATATTTTTCTTTTGTTAAAGAAAAAAAATAAGCCACCTGTCTGTGTTCATCTCCTTATGTATAAATGAGCATAGCTGCCTTGTGACCATCACTTGTGGGAGGAAAGGTCCAAAAAAGCTAGGGAGCTGTTACTGCAGTATACTAAAAGCACATTTACAGTCAATTGACTTTTCCCTATTGTCAGTTAGATAACCAGTTCCTTTGGAAAGATCATTCACTTGTCACACAATGTGAGTAATTTGGCATGTGGGTGTGAAAGAAATGGACACATCTAAGCTTCCCACCCCTTATTGTCTCAGTAGTTTCATTCCCTGCTAGTCCTGGTTCTGTCCATAGTTTCTCGGAATCTGTTGAAACCAACAATCATTGATATTTAGCCTTGTTTTTCACAATGAGAGGCCCATAGCCTAGGGATAAGATGAATAATCTTCAGTGTGTTTGACTACAAAAGTCTTGATTTGTGGAAGCCATAATACTGCATCAGAGTTAGCATGGTGGAACAATGCAGCTAACTCTAACCCTAACCCCGACTTTTACTGTAAAGGCAAACCAGAAGTGACTTTCTAAATGCACAGGAATCAAAGAAAAACACATCGCTGTTGTCCAACGTCTGGCTGATTTTTCCTGACTTGTTTGGATAGCATGTAGGCCTCTTTGACACCTCAGAGTGTTATGTCCCACCTTCTTATTTCCTGTCAGGATTGTGGCAGAACCTCAAAACAGCTGTACCACTACTCCTTTCAGAATATTTCTTATTTATCTGCAGCCTAACAGTCTGTATGCACTACTCACTATTTGTTCTCCTACTGCTTTGATGGAGCAAGGCGGATTAGCTCCGAAGACTTATCTCTCTGACCTCCTTACTCAAAATATCTGTATCCATTATCTTACCGCAGTCAGCACCTGGCTATCCTGATACGCTTCTGCCTTAGTTTTATCAGTTGTTTAAGAAGACTAAGACCAAAGCTGGAGAGAGAGAGAGAGACAGAGAGAGAGAGAGAGAGAGAGAGAGAGAGAGAGAGAGAGAGAGAGAGAAACAGGTGCACAAGAAAGTAACTGGGAGAAGTTAAGGGAAAAGTTCAGTCCTATTGTTGCATTCTTCCTTTTTGACAGTTGCATCCGTGTTAAGAAATTGTACGAAGATGTTGTTTTGTCCCGCCTCTGCTGAAAACAAATGAGAACAGTAACAACAAGATTAAACATCAATCAGAAAACTCTGCATTGGAAAAAAAAAATTGCCTTCTTTCAACAAAATGACACTTGAAAAATTGTTGAATTGGAAATTCATCATGAGCCACCATTAAGAGTAGATCAATGTTGTTTTGAAAGGATATTACACTAAATTAATATTTTTGATGATAAATGAAAATGCTGAAAATTCATGGATTTGACTGAGAATAGATCTGATGTACAGGCAGACGCTGGTGCAAAAGTTATTTACGACAACTCCATACGGTGACTAAAGCAAACTTCACATTTCAGCTGAGAAACAAAGATACTGATTCAAAAGAATCATAACAACCACAGTTACAGTCATAGTGGTGAGATAAATAGCCAAAGACAACAAAATCACTTTATATATTACAGCAAAGCAACTGCAGAAGAGCTCAAGAAAAATGACTTCCTTTGTTTACCAACGATAAAACATTTGATTCGAGTATTTCAGACCAACTACAACAGATAATCAGTAGAGCTGTTGTGCACTGGGTCAATAATTCTGTTTTGAGAGTTTGGGGTTTCGTTTTGCAGTAAATATTGCTACTGTCAGTCGAGTCGTGTCGTGATAAAAGTTATAAACTGTTCTGGCTAAAAGACAAAAATGAAATTTCTGTAAATGGAGACAGATAAAATGATAGAGTCTGGTCCAGAAATGGTAACCAAGTTACACAAAGACTTTTTTTTTTATTTTAGTTTTGCCAATGGCTACAGTCATGTCTGAGTCCTAACCCAGACCGATCAGCCATTTGTTTGTGTTATGTGTATGCAGCAAGAGCATTTATTGATAATATTATAAACATTTTTATTTTAATTTAGGTTAACCTAATACGCACCTCTGTGACATTAATAGTATGATGTAGCCTCTACAGGGATGTTTTAACCCTACAGCCTCATTTGAGACTCATAGACTTACATTAGAGGCTTTGTTCTTCATGCTGTTCTTTTTTCTGAGGAACCAGATCCTGTGTGTTCATGAATAGCCTATCTATCTACATCTCTGAAAATAATCAGGTCTCAGATCTATGTTAGTCTGTTAGAGGTCACTTCCTAAGATATCAAATAAACAGTGCATCGATTAAACCCTGCTAATTATTTATAGAAACAGTTATACATTTGAGTTTGAAGCAGCTGGATCGAAGTCAGTGATTCTAGTGCTAACATATTTAATATTTTGACTTACATATAACCTACATGCAAAATTCATTTAAACGGACATCCCCTCATTCGCTAAGCGCATATTGTCGCAGAATATTTGGCTTATTCCAGGTTTATATGCTTTGTGTGTGTTACCTAATCTCAAAAAAAGGTCGCAAATTTTGACATATGCAGCATATTTAATATGCATATTCTGCATTTTCTTGTGGGAAAATGTCAATATTTGACATGGTTGCAATTTCACACTTCATCCATCAGTGGTAGCTGTTCCTCTTCATTAAGTTTTCATTTTCATTTTCATCACGATCTCACATATGTCAGTTCATGCAAAAATGCTACAAACAAGGTCATATGTCAAAAAAAAACAGCAGTAGTTGAAGCGAGGGGGGGGGGGGCATTTGATTGACATCTCATAAGATTATGAAAAAAACATGTCATGACTTATACATTGAATATCAGCAATGTATCGCATCTTGGTTTCCACAGCAACGTAATTTAAGTAACAGAGGGAGTGCCACAACATAGTGTTCATGGACACAGATTTCAGTATATTCAGATAAGATCTATAACATCAGAAGAGCTCCTCCTTAAAGAATTTATTGTTTTGTAACCACATGCACAAGAGCATTGTGCAAGATGTAGCATATGTCTGTTAATTAGTGGCGGGGAATGCATGGTTCCTTATGCATACCTCTGTATGATAGACAGTACTTCAGTTCCTAACCTATGTCAGCACTGTGCACCATCTGACTGTCCTCACTGGTGCTGGTACTGTTCACCACGCCCATCTGCATGCTTATGTGTAGCTATCTATGTGCAGATGGTGGAGTGGGGGAATGAATAAAGAGCTAGTGTGTGTGTGTGTGTGTTTGTGTGTGTGTGTGTGTGTGTGTGTGTGTGTGTGTGTGAGGGGGAAAGGGAGAGGGAGTGTGACCAAACTAGATGTGAGAAACATTAGCCAAAGTACAGTGAACCTATCAGCCCAAGTCGATCTTCTCAGACCCACCAATACCCTAGAGTCTGGGCTCGAGCGCGGGCGCAATTTTCTTAGCGCAAGAGCAACTTTACTGGCACTGATTACTCATTATCCTCTCTGACTCTTTCCCTCCTGTTAATCTCCTGATGTCCTTATGTGATTTGCAATTGTCTGAACTCTACTACCTTACATACATACACACACACTCACACACACACACACACATACACACTTACCCATTTCGCTTGACTCATCTCAACCTCAAACAACCTCTCTCCTTGTCAGAAAGCTTGCAGTACTAACATGTCTCAAGAGTTTCACTGCTATTCAAAAGCAAAAAGGAAGGTTTCAGACTCTTAAATCACTTTGTCTGACCCTCACCCCCGCCCATCCACCACACCCCCAACCCCCTTTCATTCCAGTTAATATCTCACATAGACATTTTGCCCACCCACAGAGACGGTTGCATAATGTGTTTGGGTCTGCAGGATGTGGTTTGGCAAATTAAAGCAATGGTGTTGGATGTGTAGACACTGTGTGGACAGAGTGTCTGCATAGTTCACTCTTAGTTCCCTATGGATTAGTCAGTACAGCAGACACAGGCCAAAGCACACAGTCACTGACTCGGTTCAGACATGGCCAGATATTAGCACATTTTGACCCTTGTCATAAACACATGGCTACATTACTTCCCAGAGTTCCTCTAATCATACTTAATCTTAATGTACTCATGACAGTTGGCATTCATTCACCTTTCTGTCTGCTCACATGTTCTTACCCGCCAGATTCATGTTTTTTTTTATTTATTTTTTTTGCCTTGTTTTTTGTTGCTTTTTTTTTTTTCATTTTTACACTGGGCCTGATTAACTGGGGCCTGCAGCGCGAGCCAATTTTTACGGCTTGTGCAAAAACCGCAACGTGGTCAAGATATTTTTACGGCCTTACAGTCTGTGATCATGTAATTGGTTTTGCATGTACTTATAATTTTTAATGTGCAAACAAATTCGGTAAATCTGGCCCAGGTTTAAATTTTATTTCCATAAAAACACACTCAAACCGAAAAAAAAAAAAATGTTTTCCAGACTTCATTTAGCAATTTTTAACTTTTTGAGGTGGAATCTGAAACATGAGTCAAGGAATCTGAGAACGAGACATCAAACCTCTGTTCTTTTCCTCTATTCCGCTGTTACTTATAATCCAATGGATTTACTTACACAGAAGCACAAGAGCGCTATGCTACTTGGGCCATCTAGTCTTTTTGCTTGCTTTTCATCCTCCTACGAGTGGAGAAGAATCTGTCATTTTATTTGCTGTGCATACATTTGCCTGCCATGCTGTTGAAAATAGGGCAAATATCCAACTGTTTGACTGTTTATGTTGACTCTGTTTAGAATTGATTTCCTTCACACCCACACTGTGAACTCAAATGAAGTCTTTGCTAACACAATCTAATTTACTTCGACAGAGTAGCCTATGTATACAGTGAATTTTTTTTTTTACTAATATTAAAAACAATAGCATATGTTGTATCGAAGCTGGCAGATAAGGGAAAAAGAGGGCCCTATCTGTGTCAAGAGTAAGGACACTATGATAGAAGTGAGAGTAGAGTAAAGAAGGAAAGGGATTTCTTGACCTAGCAAAACGCCCAGGGTTTTTTGGATTGCTTAGACACTGCATCGATTATACATCAGTCATAGTAAAGACAATGATGCTAGTGCTAATGCTGCTCCTTTATATTCATTAAAACCCCCTCTTCCTCTCCTTTTGTGCCGAGGAGATATTGAACAAACAGAACATCTTAGTGCCCCTCCGTCATGAAAAACCTGAATTTATTATGCGAATTCTCTCACTCACACTCTTTCTTTCTCGCTCTCTCTCTCTCTCTCTCTCTCTCTCTCTCAAAGCATGACCTGATTCTTTACACCTAGGGAAACCAATCTGAATTTCCATCTCTGTCTTCCATTGTATTGAGGGAGTAGCAGAAATAGTGGCTGTAGCTGCAGAGCCACTGGAAAAGATTTCTGACAGCATTTTCTCACAGCTTCTTCACATATTTTTATGTTATTCGTGGCAGGCTGTAATGATCTGATTTTTGAATTTTTATTTTCCACATCGGAACAAGAACAATAATTTGCCCGTAGGGAATAAATCTTTGCTAAATACATAGTCATTATCTTCTAGGTGAAGTCGCGTGGTCTCTTTTTTTTTCTAAACACGCTGTTATGAATTTTGGCTTCATTTTAGGAGGATCTGAATGAAACATTTATCGATTCATAAACTGTTTTAGTCATAAAGGCAATTTTTTTTCAACGGGCTCTTTCTCCTATTACACCTCGGAATCTTATTAGTGCTCCATTGATTGGGTTTAATGAAGGATTTTCCTTTTGGTATTTTAAGTCATTACAGTGGGACATGCCAATTACACTTTAATGAAGAAATATCACGCTTAAGAGGGGAAACCAAACCTCATTATCTTTTTAGATGCTCTTTCTTTGTGAGTTGTGCTATTGAGTTTACAATCAAGTGAAGGCATTTTAGAAATATTAATCATTGTCAAACAGGCTAAGAGAGTCATCAGTACTGTATGTATTCTTTAGGAATAACATAGTCGGTTTACTAATGCAAATGCATGATCAGCTGACAGTGAATGTTATGGTTAGTGTAGTGAAGAAATCTGAGGTGAGCCATTTTCCCACCCACATCTTCTTGTGTCATTGTCTGCAAACCCAATCCCAAGTGAAGTTTTGTCCTTGCCGTTGTTGGTGTTGTTGTTTTGTTTTGTTTTATTTTGTTTTGTTTTGCTTTGTTTTTTGGGTTTTTTTTTTTTGTTTTTTTTAGGCTTCCATTTTTATCTGCATCTTCAGAACATTCTGGGAAAAGGGGAAAAAAAAGAAAAAGAAATTCCCTCTTGGGTTTTTTTTTTTTTTTGTCTCTTACTTTCACAATGTATCCATTTCGCCACAAGCAGCTCCAGTGTCTATGAAGCATGGGAATTGTCTGGAGCAAAGAAACATTTTGAAAATGAGTGCTCTCTCATTTTCACATTTTCCTCACATGGCTAATTTCATGAGACACTTTGAAGGGAGGCTGGGGGGGGGGGGGGGGGCAGGAATGCAATGTGTAACGTGCAGCGTCTTTTAACCGGGAGACGGGTGGAGGATATTGGGGGGGGGGGGGTGGTTAGATCGTTGAAGCGTGTTAGAGTGTAAGTCGGGGTTGCTGAGGCATGTTGTCAGGATCGGGCCCAGGCGTGACGTTGTAAGAGAGGGGGGTCAACCCCTGTCATTAATAAACACCCCGTTTCTTCAACTCAAGTCTCTGCCAGGAGGGGTGTGGACTCTGAGCCTGATATGCAAATGAGCGTGACGAACGACAGTTTGCAATAAACATGCTAATTTTGCTGCGCGTGGCAACCACTTATCTGTGGCCAAAAAAAGGAATAAAGAGATAGAGAAGGTGGGTGGGTGGGTGTAACACATTAACAAAACATTAACTTCTGGAGCAAAAGAAAGTATGGAAAACATCACTCTTGGTCTAAATGTAAAATGTTAAACTAACAAATAAACAGAAATAAGAAAATTAGCCATCGATTTACTTTTATATAACTCATTACAGAACAAATAAAATAAACAAACCAAAAACTATTTCTTCTCTGTGTTTTTATAATGTTGTTTTATACATTTGATCAGTGCCCTAGAATTTTGTACAAGTCAGTTCTAGCTTTAACCAAACACTAAGCCGTTCACCTGCCTCTGAGGAGAATTTTGCATTACACCAAGGAGATACATGAAAGGCTGTGGAAACCCATTTGACACAACCTGGATCCCTGAGCTTATACAAACAGTCCCAAAAGTGCGGGGAGAAAAGTGGAAAACCCATTCGTTTGAAAAAACAAAAAAACAAAAAACAATTCACCACAACCTCCAAGGAACGTGTCTTTGTGTGCCTGCATGGAAAATACCAGGTCATCTTGGAATAGACCATCATTTCCAGCTGGACAAAACCAGCATTAATAATGGATGTTCCACCTTTTTTCCAGAGCCATTCATCATCTGTCATAAGAGCGGCAAACAGGATCTCAAATGTACAGTCAGTTCTGTTTCAGGGAAACGGATCGCTTTAGCTCTCTGTCGTACTCTTGGCTGAATACAGCTGCAACTACAAGCACAATCAGTGTTACATTTCTGTGTTCGCCGATGTGGGGAATTTGAGGAAATGTATGTAAGCAACCAAAAAGATCATAAGCATATGTTCATGTCTAATTAAAAAATACACATGCATCTACAGTTAACTGTCTTCCCTCAGCTGAATCTGCGTGTTCATTAAGAGAGTGTACTACCTTATGCCACAGACAAGTTTCCATACTCAAAACCCATCCACTGTCAAAGCATCATCACCAAAGGATTACAGCCTAGAACAGGGAACTTCAACTTATGCCCCCCCCCCCCCCCCCTCCCATGAGCACCTGTCAAGTAGCTGTGTCTGGAATTAAACCGCAAATCAACATGCTGTGCTCTCATTTGTATCTATACATAACGTTAATTATACTGTTTGAGCGTGTCAAGGGTGTTATTCGCATGTGTTGTTTGCTCAGTGGGTTTTGGGTTTTGGGTTGAGGTGAGGTGGGGGGGGGGGGGGGAGCTCAAACGTAGATGGGGGGGTCGGATAGTGGGGGGGTGGCCACATGTCAAAAAGGTTAAAAAAAACCCTGGTCTAGAACTGGGTAACACTCCACAACTGGAGTTGTCACCTGTGTCTACTCAGCATTTAGACCATTACAGAGCACTGATTGGTTAAAAGACATTCTCTATTAAACATTTGAAATTTCAATATTCATATCCGAGTCAAAATGAAATATTCATATCAACACATTGCATGTTCATTCCAAAATATTCCTTGCATGTTTTATGGCAAAATAAATGAACATATTCCTTTTCCTCCCTTTTTTTCCTGACCCTTCCATCCTAATGGGCTAGATATTACCTGAGACCTGGCCCACCTGATCCGGATCATCTGGCTCTGTTGAGCATGACTGTGATCCCCACCCAGCCATGATCCAGCACATCCAGTTCAGCTTGCTTAACTAAGGACAACCATGAATCCCACCAAGTTCAAGTTCAAGTTTATTTAGAGCCCAATATCACTTTATTTAGAGCCCAATATCACTTTACAGGCCACAACAGTCAAAACAAAACATGACTCCCACCAGTCATGATAACATGGAACCCATGATAGCCCTTCATCTCTATCTGCCAGTGACTGTTTCTTTTTTATAACTTATTAACATTTTAGTATTTAGTATTTAGCACTTAGTATTTAAGGACCCAGAATATCAGAGATCTTCTGTTTTCCGTTGCTGTTTGTGCTATAATTTTTCAAATAATCTAACTTTTCTGTTAGATTACTAACAACTTTTTAACATTGCTAGTATTTGATGACACCAACTTTCATAGATCCTTTTGGCTTTATATCACTTTATATTAATTTATCCCATCACTACTGGGCCAGCTAGAGGAGGATGGGCTCCCCCTGTTGAGTCTTGGTTCCTCCCAAGGTTTCCTCCAGTCTCAGTCTAGGGGAGTTTTTCCTTGCCACTGTAACCCTGGGCTCATTCACTGGGGGTATCAGATCTGATGTCCAGTGAAGCTAGTTTGTGACAGAGTTCACTGTAAAAAGCACCTCACACATAAAATTGAGTTGAATTGAATGTTCAGGTTTTGGATATGTATTTTGTTTTCTTTTGTTTTCTGCCTGTAATGTGTGAGGAGTCAACAAGGGAACAGTGTAAACATATCTGTACCATGCCTCAAAGATTTATTGCCATAAACATCAAATTATCACCAGAAAAATAATCATCACACTGTCATTATAAATGCATTGTGGGTATCTTCAGTAAGCCTTTAATGACATGTCAATTACGCTGACATAATAACCTGATATGCTTTATGTTCTCAAAGATGCAACAGACAGGTTTACAATTCTAAAAAATTATTAAAACAAACAGCAACAACGGCAGTATCATTAAACAAAACAAAACAAAACAAACAACAAAAAAACAAGATTGTACATCGAGAAAACCAGCGTGAGAACTTGGTTTCACTTCATTTTTGAGGTGTCGCTGTCACAAAAAGTGATCCTATTTCTGGAACAGAGGCCTCTATCAAATCCTCACACACTCTCACGAGGCAAAAGAATCTCTTTTTAATTTTGAATATCGAAATGTATTCGAAAGACATTCCAAAAAAACCTGAATGAAATTTTTTTTGCCACCCTGCTGCTTTTTCTTGTCTCTTATTTTCCCGTGCAAGTGTTTCTCAGTCGTCTCCTCCGCAGGAGATCAAATGTTCATCATTAACCGTCGTGTCATCGCTATAAAAAGTACAAGACAATCACGACAAAATGACACACGCACGCGCGTGTGTGCGCACACACGTAGCTGGGCTACAGTCATTAGATTACACTCTTCCCTCCATTACAGCAGGACATGCTGAAATAGATTTGGAATGGATATTGAGTTGTCTTCCCTGGAGGTTTTTCAGAGGGAAATAAATCCACCGTGGAAGTCAGAGTGCTGATCACAAGTTCCCTGCAGATGGAGGATGCTGAGTAAATTGAGTTAAATATGACCTCAGAAAATCTTCCCAACATGCCTCAACTCGTCATGCCAAGAGAGGAGAGAAGAGGGGATGAAGGAAAAAAAAAAGAAGAAGAAAGAGAAGAGAGTTAGAGAAGGGGGGGGAGAAAGGGGAGGATGCCGTAAGATGTATCGAATGACTGCTAGGGTCAAAGCCAGCGCAGCAGTTCTGAAACAGAGGTCAAAGGTTCATTAGTATCTCTGTCTCATTCCTCCGAGCTCTTCTCCACTCTCCCCTGCTCATCCCACCCGTGAGGAAAGCACTCTTTTTTTTTAATTTACATTTTTTTAAGCTCGTCATCACTAAACCTCTCGCTGCAGTCGAAATTTTTCATCTTATCATCAAAAAACCTCATGGAATCCCACGTTTTAATTTATGGAAAGAGCAAACACGTGAAATGTCTGATGGGTCCTCTGGAAGAGTTTTTTTTTTTTTTTTCTTTTTTGGAAGAACATCCCTCTCAGAGATTCTCCATAAAACATTAGAGACCTCAAAGGCAAAGCTTTGATTTTCCTTCTGGTGCAGCTTTGCTGCCACAGAGACAGTAAAAAAAAAAGGAAAGGTTTACAGACAACACATCAACCTGTAAAAGCCAAGGAGAATGCACACTCCTCTCGGCTGTACTGCTCCTGGCTTCCCAGTCATATGGATACACCCATTCACTACAAGCATTTACAGCTCAATCATATTTTATGATTTTATATTTCGTATATATAATGAGGGAGCACTTTTAAATTTGAATTTGCAAAAATGCAAAGCACTTTGATGCATTTGAGAGGATGGAGAGAGAGAGAGTGAGAGAGAGAAAGAGAGAGAGAGAATCAGAACAGATAATGGCTATAGGTATCATCATGTTTCTGTGTTTGTATTTCAATGTTCCCTCTTCCTGACCTGTCCATTAACCCATTCTTATGTCCTTTGCATGATAAAACCTCACATCAGGGGCTAAATTAATTTTGAGTCAATTACAAATGTCTCTGCGTCTCTGCCTTTGTATGCTGCAGAAGTGTACCAGACCTTTAGTTGAGTTGATTTTTATCACTGTAAGCTTGTTGTGTTATCATTTCCAGGTGATGAAAGTGTGAAGAGATGAGAGCTGACAATACGTTTGAAGAACTCTATTCGTCTATAAGGCTTTGGATGGTCACAGAAAACAGGTCAATGAAAAAAATCCAGCTTTCAACATCTGGTCTGCACCTCATTACCTTTCCCACTGCCATTACAGACTGGATAACACAACAACAGGTCCCACTTCTTTGAGACGGATCCTGGCATACTACACATCAGGAATTGTGGAAAACTGCTACATGATTTTATGGAAGTAATATGGTATGTTACTGACTGAAAATGGTTTTATTACTCAGCTATGAAATATTACACGCATAAAGAACAGCGACATTTATCGCTACTTGTGAAAACTAAAAATGGAAATGGAAGTAGAGGAGCCCTGAGTGATCGGTGTGCAGTTAAGCTCAGGTGTAGATGGCTGCTGAACGGTGTCTGTGATGTGTTATGAAATTATAGAGAGCGATGCTGAGACACATTCGGTAAGTGTGAAAAACACAAATAACAGCTAAAAGATGAAACACCAGTATGAAGCTTCTCAGTGGAGCACTAGGCCACCGTAAGGCCGACAAAACCAGCATCATCAGGCCTCGACAGATTCTGGAACTCTGTTTGAGGGAGGTGACACTATTCCTCCATCAGAAATTCAATTATTAGGTGTTTTGTTGACGGTGGAAATGCTGTCTGAGGAGCCACCAAAATGCGGCGTTCCGCTGGATTGAGGTCTGATGACTGAATGGTTACCATTGGAAGAGACCTGTGTCATCAGCAGTCAAGTCTCTCAGTGCAGGGCAATGGTGACGGCTCAGAATGGTGTTTACGCCTCCCTCTGAAGAGCCGAAAGCCAACGGCATGTGACAATACACGCCACAACGTGAGAGCTTCACCAGAACGTTTCCCCACAGGAAAAAAGGCTGTTGTGCCTGTGGGTTACGTTTGGCATCCATCACACACACACACACACACAGGTCTTGTTTGTTAAGACCACAATTAGAGATGATTTTGCACACAAACATTCGTCTTTACATAATACGTTTATGCAGCACAACCCTGAGAACAGTCAGCCTCTTTGTGAAGTACTTGAGGAAACTTACAGCTCATGCTCCAGACTGATGTTTGTAGTCAACTCTGTCATAGCTTCCCATGTGTTTTGCCTTGAGACTGCACATCACGCTGACGTTTTCAAGCCTAGCTGACGATCTTAATTGTGGGTCATGATTTCTGTCACTCCGTCTTCCGTTCCAACGTCGCCTCAGGTTTCTTGTGAAACCTAGGCAGGTTGAACAGTTAAGTTTCTTACAGCTGTGCTATAACAACCGCCCTCTTCTGAAGTCACTGAAACATCTCAGAGATAAAGGACAGCTAGCTATCTGTGTTCAGCTTTTCAGCCCCGCCTTAGCATTACCATGCTAAGACAGCTTAGCACTTACCTTTATCTTCATGTGAATCTTTAACATAAGAAATTTATCATAGTCTGCCTCTTCAATCTAAACTTGGCATTCGGTATTCGATGTCCTGACAAATCCAGCTGACATTTTTGGGTGATATTTAAGCTTCGCAGGAAAGAGAATGCCGGAGGCACTTGATGCCAAAATTGAGCATTTCCACAGAATATTCATCATTCATGATCAATAAAAGGGAATATTCAGGATGTATTTATCATTCAGAGGCTAGACTAGCTTTGAATTAGCTTTAAGCCAAAGCGTCCCCAGGATAATAGGTTTGTTGATAAATTACTGTAACAATGGGAGATAAGTGTGAACAAAGTGTAATCTTTATAGTCAGTAGGTTATCTTTTATTTTTTAAGAGGGGGAATGGCCCAATGGTCACTAACACTACTCTATCGAGTATACAGGGAGATGGCAGGTTAACAAGGGGGATGCATTTTGGTAATTTTGCCAACGAGGGGAATTGCACCCCCCCCCCCCCATCCCCCTACAAATCGCCTACTGTTTATAGTGATAACAATAAAAATCCTGAGTTGTGATATGTAAGTATATATCATTAAGGCACATTTACTGTGGTGCACTATTATATAAGCTTGTGAGTTTTATCATACAGTTATTCAATGTTATGGCTGTTAAGAACAAATGCTCTGAATTATTAATAAAACATCTGTCCACCTGTGACCAACAGTTAACAGATAAGCACGTGTGGTGTAGCTTGTGTGTGTGTGTGTGTGTGTGAGAAAGAGTGAGCGTGTGTGTGTGTGTGTGTGTAATGGGGGGGGGGGGGGGGGTGTTGGAGTGTGCGCGAAACTTACACCTCAAATGTGATAATTATTCCTTTGAAAACCATGCGCTGTCAGGGCACTTCTCAGCACGGCTCATTGGTCAAACTCTGGCCTTTTTATTTCCTTAGTGGCATAATGAATTCTTTTACCGTTCCTCTGGAGGATTGACCACTGTGAAGCATCTAGCTATTTAAAATTGCCTCTCTGAACACAGGGAATCTTGTCGCTAATTGATTTCTGTCTCTTCTAATTGTGTCGTTGTGTTGAAAGTGAGTCATTTTTCCATCGCTGGGTAACATGAGGGTGCTATAGTATACTTAAATTAATGGGTGGATTAATTGGGCAATAAATAAGTACTTCAAAAGCTCAAGTATTGCGCTGGGAAACAATCTCTTTGTAAATACATTCATTTACTCAATTTTGGGTGATTGTGCCTGTCTTAGGAGCAGTTTTATCTTTCCAAAAAACTGAATTAGAACTGTTGTCAGATGTGAACCTTGGCGTTTGGGAAATTCCGGAGTAGGGTTTTAGAGTCTTTAACACAGTTTATCTGCTTTGTTTATGCTTCGTTGCACTGCCATTGCATATTAACGATTTACTCTGTAACAGTTCTGAGCTTGGCTCTGTGCCAGGATGTGTATGGTTCACTGGACACTGCGATCAAAAGGTGTTTTATTTTACATCAAGAATGACACCTATAACATTTGGCGAAGGGAATGAGGAGGATGTTTGAAAAGGAAGAACAAAGTGGAAGGAGGAAAAAGGAGGAAAAGGGATGTCTAAAGTCTCGACTCACTTTTACTGGCTTTCCTGGACTTTTTTTTTTTGTTTTTGTTTTTTTTTAGTAAAGAAAAAAAAACATGTCTGTTGGATTTCCAGGTGATGAAAGTGTGAAAAATGAGAGTTGACAATATGTATCAAGAACTCCATTCATCATTTGTATCTATAAGGCTTTGAATGTTCTCAGAAAACAAGACAATGAAAGGAATCCAGCTTTCAACATCTGGTCTGCACCTCATTACCTCTCCCACTGCCATTACAGACTGGATAACACAACAACAGGTCCCATTTCTTTGAGATGGATCCTGACGTACAACATTCCAGGAATTGTGGAAAAGTGCTACATGACTTTGTGGAAGTAACATAGTACGTTGCTGACTGACAATGGCTGTATTAGTCAGCTTAAAATTATTATATGCATTAAAACAGTGATTTTTATCACTATTTATGTAAACTATTAATGGAAATGAACGCAGAGGAGACCTGAGTGATCGGTGTGCGGTTTTCATGGGGAAAAAAACAGCACTGAGTTCATATTCTAAGTTTTATTTTTGAAAGAGAACTTGCGCAAGCCTGCTACCTCAGAGGTGTGACTTAGCCGTTAGCATGGCGCTGTGATCTGTCTGAATGTATCATGGAGGAAACCCCACTGGAGAAATGACATTTTAACACATTTACTCAGGCTGTACCGCTGTGCGACTCAGTCTGTCACTCCAATCTTTGTCCTTTAAGAACATTTTGTTTTCATTGCCAAAAAGAGTGAAAAGCAAAAACACTAATTCGATAACGCCACAGTTTTAATTTTGATCATTTTTGATGGATGTTGATGGCAAATATTTAAATGCTAGTGTTGCTCAGCTACAAAAAAAAAAATCAGGTGTACTGGATGTGTTGACTGTAAAATCACTTGTTTTCACTTCTATACATGTTTTTCTGGTGAACGAGTGAGAGGGGGAAGGGGGCCGGGGGGGGGGGGGGGGGGGGGCGCTACGTTTACGTCTCTGCTTCAATTGGTGTTACATCTACCATCTAAAGGCTTACCACTGATCCCGAATTCCCACTGTAACGTGCTTACATAGGCAAAGTTTCCCCTCAGGATTGCTCCCCGTTTTCTTTTATAGACAGGGATATTCTCCCCACGCACGCGCTGAGCCGCTCCAACAGAGTCCGAACCTCCAAACAGATCAATCATTTGCATACTCCCATATCTCACTTTTACAACAACCCATTTATCATGTAGGACAACTTTACGGATGGGGTTTTTCTCTCGTGCCGTAATATTAATCAAGAGCAAATCAAATATGAAAAAGGAGAAATCAAAAACACGGTAATATGAGAAGCTCTCTCCCCGATCCAAGTGTAGGACTCTCCTGCTTTTGAGTAAATATCTTATGCATAATAAACTGTGGCGGTAAGCAAAAACAAGCACGGCTGCCTGACGCTTCGAGTCAGATTTCTAGTGGCTCAGCAGTTTGGCTGCAAGGCATTTTATTTTTTTATTTATTTTTTTTTCTGACTGTTTTTAGAGCCATGGAGATAAGCGTTTAAACTTCAGACCTCATCAAACCAGACATACTGGTGCCTGTAACCGAACGCTCGCTCTATCAATCCACACCAACAGCAGTATCTGTCTCACTCAAATTACCAGTTAAACCATAGACCTCGTAGGGTTTTACCTCATTCAGGTGTTTATAATGAGAATCCATTATTCTCACTAAAGGAATTAAATAAAAATAGAAAAACAATCACAGCACAAGCACTCAGTATTCAGGCAACCAGATAAACATTGGCTTCCAACCACCTCCACCATTTATTTTGTCTCTTACGACCAATGCGGCTTTCAAGTCCTCCATCTGACAAACTGTGGGATTTTCCAATCATCTGGAATAATCTATTCAGTTCCAATTTAAGAGCATATTATTGTATAATATGTAACAGTGATATTTGGGGGGCAGGGGATCTCAGCACTAAACTCGGTCGTCTTTACCTTTCACTCTGGGGGGGTTCTGTGTTTTCAGGAGGGTGTAGAGCTCGGCAGGCAAGTGTTGTCAGAGAGCGTTAGGCACTGTGCTCCAGAGCCGTCCTTTTGGCCCACTGTGAACGAAAATCAAAGTGGGGACATTCCAAACTTCAGAAAGAAAAGCAGTTTCATGTCTATGCGAACCATAACCCGGGAATGCGAGGAATAAAAAAATGTTGAAATCGATATTGCTGATGAATGTTTCTGTGCCAGACTTGGCAGCGAATCCAATTTTTTTTTTTTTTTTTTTTATCTAGTGCGATATTTATCAAGACGTTTGGAGTTTAATCCAGTTTCTTTCCTCAGGCTTGCAATGCCAGGACAATGCTTATGTTGTTAATCATTATTGTAAGTCTACAGTATTCATCTCTTCAACTGTTGTTCAGTTCATTCTTTTCTCTGTGGTTGAATTGTCTGGCTCGAGTTAGAGTCAAATGTTTCTCACCAAAGGCAATACAGGGGGCCTTGCTTGGTCAAGGTGTCCAGACCTTCTAGGGGGCAGCAGTGAATCTGTGTTTCCTCCCATGGTGCTTAATTCCATGCTACATTACATTTGTCTTCTTTCTCCTGTCAACCAGGGGATGTTCTGTTCACTCAAACCGACAGGCCGACAGCTGATACTGAAATACACTTTTCACTCAAAGGCACAGAAATGCCATGCCAAGTGTCAGGCAAATTTCCCCCACCTCTTCCCTCTGCTTCTTAGAGAGAGAGAGAGAGAGAGAGAGAGAGAGAGAGAGATCCAATTAGCCACAAGGGAAGCATGAGGTCAAGAGGGACCTGATCTTCATTTAAAGTGTTCTCTCTCTCTCTCTCTCTCTCTCTCTCTCTCGTCTCTCGCTCATTAAAATGCTTTGTTTGTTTCTTAAACGTTCTCTATTATTTACATAAACATTTATAATTACAGTACATGAAGCAAATAATGACACCATCACCACCCTCACAACTACACACACACACACACACACAGACACACACACCTGTCTGGTTACAACAGTAACCTCTGAGGGTGTTTACCTTCATATATCTTGTTTCATCAAAGGGAATTATGATTTGGGGGTGTACTGATGCTGCTGTGCTGTTTCCCTCCTCTGCCTCCACTCCTCAATGCCTGACCTCCTCTGTGCACTCATCATTTCTTATTCCACACATGTTCACTTGTGCAAGCTGTTTCAACAGAAAACTACACTACCTGCACAGACTCTCTCTGTCTCTCTCTCCCTCTCTCTGCTGCTTTGTAGCAAATACACTGTCTTTAATATATGCCCACATTTCCTGCCTATTTGCATATCTGTATATTAGGCTTTTAGGGCCATGAGTGAGACTCTCATTTCCTGACTGACTCACAAGTAGATGTGATACAGAATTCCGTGCCTCAAAACCTAATTTTGTTTTAGCCTCTTAAAACAGTGCTTAGTATCTGGTTGTGTGTTTTTTTGTTTTTTGTTTTTTTTTTTTTTTTTTTTTTTATAAGGGGACAGGGCACATTTCACATCAAGTTTGCTTACTCTTCTCCTATCTGTTATTATACCAATTAATGAATATTTTTATGTGTTTGATGTGTTGACGTTTGATGACGCTGACATGGTGTTTCATGTGTGTTTTTCCAGGTGTGGGTGCCTACAGAATTTTTCTTTTTCCTTTGGAGGTGTAGACTGATGCTGTTTGTAATGACTGTGTCAGTCAGTCTCACTGACTTGCTTTGCTCAAACACATAGCCTGATACTCCCTCTCCCTACACACAGTACATACACCAAAACTATGAAACTGCAGAAACTGCGTAGCTTTATATTCTACATTCCACTGTTTACTAGTGCCAAGCCAATTTATACAACAGGCTGTGTATGGAATTCAGAAGTTAAGATAATGAATAAGCAGTAAAGCAAGCAGAAAGCCAACAACAATTCTCTAATGCAAGGAACTTTACTCAAAAGCTAACCGCACATTACATCTATTTAACGTGTTAGCCACACACTGTACACTTTAGAGTACTAGCTAATAAGAGCTAATGCTATAAGCTAACTGTTGCTATGAGCTGAACAGCGAATAAACTCTGACTGTCAGATGAACCTGCTGCTCCATCATCAAACTCCAATATCTGTAAGTGAGAGCAATAATCGTCTTTTTAAATTATTGTTTCAATTAATAGGCACACAGAGGCCTTGATATCAGAAAATAGCTCGAATTCAAAATGACTCAGAACTGAGTCATCATAAGTACTTTTTTGAAATCAGCAATCTCTCATCCCACTTGGTAGATGTGAAAATGTACATTTAGTATAGTACAGTATTAAGACAGTATCAAGTAATGTACAGTATTAAGAGTTTAATAATAGCTTTGTTAGGGACACTGTTCTAGAATGTATATTCCACTGTTAACATGTGTTTTGCTGCACATTGTTTGTTTGTTTGTTTGTTTGCTTGTATACACAAAGAGCTTGTTACATTTTTTGGTCGTATAGCATAATAACCTAAAGAATACTACAAAAGCAAATGGCAAAGACAGGGTTTCAAACATGTTTATTCATCATTGTACAACTAAATTGGGGTACATTTTCCTAAATTAGTTTACTTTATTGTTTAAATTGAACTCTTTTCCAGGGAAGCATTCTTTTGAGCTTTTTTGATCAACCGTCTGTTACTGCATGAAATAAGCTTAACCAAAGTTTTGGGGAAAAGGCCCCCAGATCCCCATTCAAATTTGATCCGCCCTGTTTGTCACGGTAAATTATGCCACTTTGTAACATACGTGTGTATGTTCATGCATGCATATTGTTTTAACAAATAAACACACATGCATTTGCAATGCTATTCGCCCTGTGAACAGGAGACATATGGAGGAATAATTGCACGAGCATGCAATTAACTGCGGTAAACACGCAGAACGAAACGATCCATCCCGAGAGACCCCTGGTTTCTATGGTTACAGACGTGGGTGGAGAGAGGATGAGTGAGAGACTTTTTACCTGTACAGGTTGCACAGAACTCCAAAAAGAATACAGTGTGTATATTTATTTTCAGTCCAGTATGTTCTTGGTGATACACACATAAACACACACACACACGCACACACACGCATGCACCAGGGGTTTGAACTGTGAAACTTAATTTGGTGCAAGCTGTGACTTCTGAGTTTATCAGTCAGATTATCGGACTTTGCTGCATCAAGATATTAGAAGAATATTCATTATCAAATTAATGTCGACACAACAACTCCACTGTGGATTAGCAGACAACAGCGATTGTTCTGCTAAATCCCTCAGATGCTCTGGCTCCACTGTGATTTATTTATTCAATACTAAGTGACAGACTTCTGGCAAATCTGATAGGATCAAAAAAAAAAACACTATCAGATAAATCACAGTTATATTTTTTGTGCTAGAAGAATTTTTTGTTGTTGACATCATTTTGAGAGCAGTCTGAACACTCAAGTTTATTTGAATGGAACCAAAATATACAGACCTTGACTTGGCCCAAGTGCTCCTCAGACACAAGGATAATGAAACGCAGTATTTCGCGTTTTTTATAATGTGAGCGGCATCGATAACAAGACAATTCATGGACAAAGAAAATAAACCGAACCGACCCAGTGAAATAAGCCAAGTATGAATATACTCCGCAGTTCTGCCGCAGAGCAGCTGCTGAGTTTGGCCCTAAATCATTGAATGCTGATCCTTTTTCTATCGTATTTAAACTTCTTTTTTTTTTTTTTTTTTTTTTTTTTTTTGCTATTTTATTAACCACACTGCTGCTTATTTGTGGAGCTTATCACAGAGGAGTGTGGCGTGTTTAAAACCCTCTGTAGAAATTCGAATCCACTTATCGACGAGAGGAAGCGGATTTATTTTGTTGGCTTTACAAACAGTTGTCTGTCAGAAAATATGCTAATTATCCAACAGTTGCATCTCAGAAGTGTCCTAAATCAATGAGGAAATGAATGAAGCAGATTTTTGGTAAGCTTATTCGCCTAAAAGTAATTTCTTCCAAAAAAAAAAAAAATTTGGAAATGGGAAAATGTCAAGTGTGTAGATTTGCATGGGGAGAAAGAGGGGAATTGGGAGAGAAAGAAAGAAAAAAAAATCCCACTTTGTTTTGGTAGGCTGGATCTCTCATTCCCAGACACATCCTCACATAAGACAATTTCCAGCAATAGTGACTGAATTATTTACATATCGCACCCGGTAGCGTAAACATCCCCATTTTATGGCTGGCTTGGCAGAAATGGGTGTTAACCCGCTGTGACAGACATGCCATTAAGTTGTGTGCACATACATGCCAACAGAATGAGTTAGATTTGGCAGGAGAGTATGGAAACCAAATCTCTCCCCCCTCATCCCCCCCACCTCCCCCAAACACACACACACACACACACACACAACCCCAGGAACATCCTGTCAGCTGTGTCTCTAGCACACCTTCATTTATTGATCATCTAATGGGTTTTGCCAAGCGAGTCAATGCTAATACGAAGATGAATCTCTCAGCTTTTGCCCTTCCTTTGTCTGGCCGAAGGAACGACGCTGGCAGAGGCACTGCGACGGCTCCGTGCCAAATTGATAATGATAAATGTATTATAGCGTTGCCAATAGCTCTGCTCCGCGCTGCCACCAAGGGCAACATTTCAGTGTGTCTGGCTGCGGAGAGAAAGCGAGAAAGAGCGATAAGACTGAAATCCAAAGGACGCCATTTCAACGTGTCTAAACAGGGATGTTCCCTGGTCCACAAAGGTTAAGATACATCGACCCTAAATCTGAACATATCACATTTATGACCCTCAAAAAAAAAAATCATTTTCTTAGCTCAGAAGTTTTTTCAGATCCCCAGAGTGTCTTCACTGTAGGTTTGAGTTGATCTTGGACAGTCAACCTGAGAATTACTGTAAGGCTCCAACCAATCAGAGAGCTTTGCTGCCAATTGGCGGTTGAGAATATTTACATGTTTGTGCAGTGAGAAAGTTAAATAGCCTGGAGGTTTTGAGGAGTTTTCTTACTCTCGGTAAAAATGTCGCGGAGATGAACGGTTTTCCCAGGCTAAGCTGAGCATTCCAATGGTTAGTCTACAACTCTCCACATCAAACAGAATGAGTCAGCACATTTGGTCCTGTGGAAGACATTACTGCTATCCTCTGGTATTACGAATGACCAATTCAATGAATACAGTCAGCAGAACAACCTTATTTTAAGACTGAATCTGGACCATAATAGTCAATTAATGTCTAGACTTCTAGTTACTCTGTTTTCCTTCCTCCTTGAACCTTTTTTTTTCTTCTATTTTTGTTTTACCAGGAATCTCATGGTTCTTTCAATTGTTTTCACATAGGCCTATCTCAGTAATACTGTAAGTAGGTCACAATCAGATAAACTCTTCAAAATCTGCAATAACAATACTGACTTTATGATCATAAATCTGTCATGACAAGATATAATAATGTTGAAATAATAAAATGAGGTGTGTGCCTTTTTTTTGTGCGTGTGTGTGTGTGTGTGTGTGTGTGTGTGTGTGTGTGTGTGTGTGTGTGTGTTTGTGTGTAAAGGCGCTGGAGGGTTGGTGTGGGGTGAGAAGGAGGAGTTGAAAGATGTGTTCATAATTCACCCCATTGTGCAGTAAATCTACCTGGCTTATGTGAGGTGCATGGTGTATTGATCTCCATGCTAGGGAGAAATATAGTCCTCTCGTTGCGTTTCTACTTGGTGATGTATGGACGCGTCACATCATAAATGAGTCCGGATGCCATGGGGGAAGGTGGAGACAGGACCTGGCTCTCTCAGTGAGGTCTCACCCCACCCTTTTCCAGTGCCCAGGCTCATTTGTGGAGTTTTTTTTTTTTTTTTTTTTTTAATGTGAGGAGGCTTATCTCCAAGGGTGAGACAAACTACGATATGTCAAAGCAAGGAAGTTTAGATCAATGCTGAGAAACACAGAGCCAAACACCAAACACTGAAACAGAAGAGAAAGGTACGACAGATTTGAATCACCTCCCCTCGCTTGGTAGTTTTTAGCAGAAGTGGAAAAAGCAGACACGCAGCAGGATAACTAGGCCAGCACCAAAAGATGAGAGTTAGTGCTTCGTTGCTCAAGCGGGAGTTAAATAAAGCAAGCAGTGGGGCTGAAGGCAGCTAGGCGGCTCTAGCTGGTTTGATAAAGTGACACCCAAACAGAAATCTCTCCAGAGGAGGGACCTGGCATTTCTGTCCAATACGGGCCCCGCTGAGACATTTTAAATTAAATTATTGACAAAAAATATTTTCTCTGCTTTTTACATGGGAAAAGAGAATCCATAGTGGTTGTGGTCTTATTCCGCACAACATTCCCAGGCTGTTGTGTCAGATTTTGTTGGAAATAGTCTCATTTTGAATACCATATAGCTCTTTTCCCGGGCTTTTACCTTTTCCTTTCCTCTCAGCCAATGAAAAGGCTCTCCACGCTTTATAGAATCTAAATGAAAAACAAACAGTTAAAAGAAAAAAAAAAACCAAGAATCATCACATGAGGGAGATGTAATGGAGGTATTTATCTGCATTAAAACCGTCCTTATTTAATAATAGTTATTTTCAGTTTTGTGGATGGAAGACCCCAGCGGTTTGTCAGATTTTGGCCAGATTTGCGGCGCGAGACATTTTCCATGAGGAGTCTAAGATCACAGAACGATGACTTAATGCTCTTGTCATCACTTATTTATATGTACAGCATACCTCACACACTCACTTCAGTACAATGTACAGAAACCTACATATAACCCACAGTATAATGATACAAAATGCTAAGGCAACTAACCGCATTGAGCAGAACATGAAAGAGCGACGGAGCAGAGAAATCAGCGGGATCTGATTTCCTACTACATCAGAGCCTGAAAATGCTACGTTTTTTTAAATCTTTTTAATTCAGGCCAAGTGTTTCAGAGGCCTGCCAAAGCTCTTTTGGTGTGGTGGGCATAGGGAAACAGATGGAAAGAGAACTCGGTGGCATAGACGCGTTATTACAGACGCTATGGGCTTGAGCAATGGAAAAAAAAAAAAAAAAAAAGGGAAAGAAGAAAAGAAAAATCTCTGGGCTCAACACATTTGACTCCCTGGTCCACGTTTGCACGCGTGTGCCAACTGTTCCATTCTCAAGAGCGCTCTTGAAATATTCAGGAAAACGTGCCTTTCAAACATGTCTGGGTTTTGTTTTTGTTTTTTTCCAAGTTTCTGTGAAAATCCTGAGGAAACTTCTAACAGTGCCTCTATGCTCCTGAACACCAGTGGAAACAGAAGCATGGAGATGTTTATGAAGTACGCTCCACTGCTGTGTCCCGCCGCCTTGAGCAGGAACAGCAATATTCTCCTGTGAATTAAAGCAGTCTCTCTAATTTAGTCCCACCTGCCTCTCCTCTCAGCGCCATGGGCCGCGGTTAGACCTGCTCTGCTAATAAACGCGACGCAGACCTGCCAGTAATGAGAGTTGTAGCAGGCAGATGAAGGGCTGGAATGTAGAGTAAGGGGAGCAGGTCAGATGAGGTGTGGTAAAGGTATTCTATAGCCTTCTACGCCTCAGGCCAGGGGAAGATCTAAGACTTCTGAGACCATAGAAGTTCAACACATACCATGACTACCTTTTACTGTAGCACATTTTACTGTATTCCAGCATAGAATCGTATTATATATAATTGGGATTTTTTAGTCGTTGGACCACACCATATTACCAAAGAGAATGCAAAATACTACACAGATCCCGATTTAGCGCAAGTCTAACTCCACACATCCTCCCCAGTATACCATATCCTGCTGTGGTGAAGCATCATATTAAGAATATTCTTAACTGCATCAAGGCCTGGAAAATTTGTGAACAAAATGTATGCTGAATTTAACAAAGTACATAGAAATACACCTGGAATACCTGTTGCAGACTGTAAGAGGTGTAAGACCATAGCAGAACAATGACTCAAAACATGTAGCCAAAGCCAAAGACATTCTTGAATAGCTTCAAAAAAACAATAAAATGTCAATGGTCTGCAACAATCCAGTCAAGGCCTTGACATCAACGTGATCACAAGTTTGTAAAAATTGCTATTCATCAACAGCCCCTGTTTAGTTTTAGAGAGGCTGAACAATTCTGTGAGAAAAAAAAAATGAACAAAAAGTGCAGTGTGCAGATCTGTGAAGTTATATGGCAATAATTTCTGACAAAAGTGCTTGTACCACATATTGAGTAAAGTGGGGAGAACACTCACATAAACTTACTTTCTTGCTGTATTTGTAACTTAGTGTATCTATACCAGCGGTTCTCCACTCCAGTCCTGGGGGCCCACTGTCCTGCGCATCTTTGTTTTAACTCATCATTATCGCTGTTCATTGAGTTAATCAGGGGCTTGATGATTAACTGATCAGTGGAATCAGGTGTGTCAGTCCTGAGTTAAAACAAAAACCTGCAGGACAGTGGGCGCCAGGACTGGAGTTGAGAATCACTGATCTTTATATTTGTATTCTTCATTTCAGCATTACCAACTATTTTATGATCAAGGGCAAATATAACGGCTATAGATATCATCATTACATCTACCATAATAAAAATAATAAAATGTGGTGGTGATGTGGGGAGGGGGGGAGTTTTGATTCTCTATGAGCATCAAGTTACAATGGGACTCTGACACCTGTAGGAGTAAAAAAAAAACATTTATTACATGCTCTTTACATGATGCATTTAGGGTAATGAGCATGTTTTTACAATGCAGCATAGCCAGCAAGACCAATTACATATTCAATTTCGTCCCCAGGGTGACCTTGAAAGAATGGTCGAACCTTTACTCATAGAGGGCACGGGCAACATCCAGAGAAGGAAAGGTCATCAGAGGTTATATGGTACATAGTTAGCGGAGTCAGGAGATTGGACAGTCAGAGTCCATATTTATTTATTTTCATTAATGGCATATTTCCTCAAGTTGACCTACTCCAGTAACTTAGCGCTTCTAAAAATAACAATATATACTACTGTGTCAAGAATACTGCAAGTAAGGGAAAATGTTCAGAGGAAAGGTCACTTCATTTTCAGAGAGCTGTTCTTCCAAAAGAGGTTCCCAACACTTAAAAAAAAATTGAAAGAGGGATTTGTTTGTGTACAGCTATAGATAGCTACAGTATTCTTGCCATAAAAATGTTGGTTACTCAGAGTTCCCTTCACACAGTACATGAGGTAGGTTTTCAGAGAAAATGTAGGTTCATTCGTGTGTGTCTGTGTGTGTGTGTGTGTGTGTGTGAGAGGGAGAGAGAGAGAGAGAGAGAGAGAGAGAGAGAGAGAGAGAGAGAGAGTGTTCTGGTAAGTCTCGAGGGTGGCCAGACTCTAAATTCTGTCTTATGATGGCTGTAGCCATGCGTGTCCAGGGGGGAGGTGTAGGTTCAGAGATGCTCCTGTCGGTTGTTTGGCATTAATTAAACTCTAGGTTTAGCAGCCATTTGATCCCCGTGGGTTAGACTGCAGCATGTTGGGTAATTATTCAAACTGGATCTCACACACAAAAATGTACAGGTCTGCCTTGAGACTCATTTCCATGAATAACTTTATACCCTCATATAATAATTAAAGGATGTCACGCTATTTTGTGGTTTACCAAGTAAAAAGTACCTGTTTAGTAGTCTGTATTTATTCATTCTAAAAAATACATCGCTTTGTTTGACCTGTCTTTAACAGTGGAAGACAGCATGCACAACTGAGCCATCGCACGAAACTTAACCTATTTAAGTACTGTTCCGACATAATTACAGAATTTGTGTTCCTCCAGAAGACGTTTATCGCCGTTGCACACGTGGTTAATCTCATGAATTAGACAGAGGACCGCACATACTGTAATGAAAAAGCAAAAATGTGAAGCAGCTTGTTGCTTTAGTTCAAAGGGAGCTTCCTTCCCTCTGTAATAGAAAGGGCATGTTTGATGACATCCCAGATGAACGGACGCGTCCCGGGCGTGGAAGGCTTTGGAACAGCTAAGCCATTTTACCTGCTTTACATCAAACGAGCGGAGCTGTACTTCCCAGGGCTAAACGGTGCCTCAGGAAATGTACTGAAGGTCCCACCCAGCTGCATTCGACCTGCTTTGTATTGGTCCTGCTTTTCTGTCCGGGGAGGAGTAAGGTTTGTCTTTATCAGTAAGACAGCGCCCCTGCCTGAGCGCTGTGGTGACCGTCTGCAGCGCACGCTGGTATTCACTCGCAGTGTTTGTATACAGGAGCCTCGTTTGATCGGGACCCGTACAGAGACTCTCAGTTACCGCGACGCGCAACACTGCAGTACAAGAGCAAGTAGAAGATCACACGTTTTTAACTCTAAAACGTTTCAAAAAGTAATCTTTACACTGTTGGGGGGAAAAGGGGACTTAACAGTCTAGGAGATATTCACTGATTCACTGTCAACTAATACCAACTGCGTGGTGGAGAGAAGTTTTTTTTCTAACATTTACCCGTAACCTTGGGACTGCTACCTGCAATTTTCGCGAGGATGGGACCCTTTCTCCTCTCCATCGTGCTGTGCGTGAGTGTCGCTGTCCCGCATCTTGTGAAAGGTGAGAAGCACACCAGTAGCCCAAACTGATTTCATGCTTTTGGTCGTGTTATGTCGTGACAGTGGCTGCATATTTTCGTTAGGATATACGAAACGATTTAACACGTCTTTAAGTGATACAAGTGAAGAAGGTAATAAAAGAAAAATGCTTTAATTGCTGTATTTGGGATATGCGTTAAGAGGCAGTGAAAAAGAACGCTCCAGGTCTTTCTCTTACGCGTCTCTTGGTAGGATTTTGATTTCAGTCGTACAAAATGTTTTATTCCAAACATCATGACCATTCTATTGCCATGAGTCCTGTTGTGGGTTTTTCTCCATTTCTTCAGTAATGTTGCATCTACGGCACTCTGTCAGCCTGAAATAGGCTCTCCAAAATCCTCAAACGATTTTTGCGACTCAATTCTGAGCAAATTAACTGATACAATGTGGATATCTCACCGACATACATACTGGCCATCATAGAGATTAGTGGTGAACAGGACAGAGATCACTGAATGCCAAACACAAGACTTAAAATGAGATGACAACGATGTCCTTTTCGTGGAGACCATTAGGCGCTAAATATCATAGCGCGCACGTCCGTCCGATTGACTCCATGCTACTTGCGATCTATATAATTGTGCGATAAGTACGTTAAAAAGAGTTAGAGATCATTTGGCTCAACTAAATTTATAAATATAAGTATCTGTATTTGTAAAACAGTTTTCTCTACGTCCTACGTCTTTACCCATTTGAAACACGGTGCCTAGATTCATAAATTACAGTGTTCTGTCCCCTTGCTGACATTTTCACTGGAGGAGGACGGCTGTGTCATTAAGATACACGGGCTGTTCAGTAAAACTGAGCATTTTCTCGGGAGTTATTCAGCAGATCAGGAGACAGTGATTTTGTCCATGGCGGGGAGCGGGTGTTAGGTGTAACAGACTGTTTCATACCAACATTGGTTTCTACATTCCCTCATGGAGTCAACCAGCTTTAGTCTCCCTTCTTTCATTAAAATTTGAATTAACACTGAAATAATGAAATAATAACGGGACCATATCTTTGGTGCAAATGCGGTTTTTAAAGTGCCCGCTGAGATGTGTATTTGGTTAGTCTAACTGCTTGGAAACATTCGGGAAACACCTTTAGTTATTGGAAAGAAGTGGTTGAACAAATATAAAAATATTTTCTGAAGGAAAGGAGAAGACTAAGGAGTAGAGGCACGCAGAGAGTACACTCAGCACGCAGCCCACGTTCTTGTGGGAGCAGCGCAGTCGGTAGTTTTTTATAAAATGACAAAACCATATTTTTGGAAGTGGAATTATGTTGAAATATTACCTCTGTGCAGCTGAAACTTTTCCACTTTTAAACGACAGCTGCGTTGCTAATTAATATTGCCAAACAACACTGTATAATGATTTTCTTTATCAAATCCTCTGTTGAAACTACTTAGCAATCATCTATGAATTGTGCTTTCTATTCACAAATAATAATCCAACTATGCTCTCCTGTTATGGTGTAGTCATAGTGAACACAGCACAACTACATATTACAATACAGTTAATACTTTGAAGGTTTTGGGGGGCGGCATAGAAGCTTCTCAAGCATGTGTTTTTTTTAGCATAATCAGTTGTACCAGTCAAGCATTTGCTCAAAGCTATTCAGAGCTAGAACTGTTCCAGGACTCAGTCCCTCAGCTTCCCTCTGTCGAGTTGGTCCTGGCAGTTATGAAACCACCTCTTCTCTGTATAATGAATTGTGAGACATGGTACCTCAGGGTTTGCTTGGCTTCCAGCTCACAGAGAGAGTAAAATAATCAGTGAGATATCTTCAATTAATCATGAGACATTCAGAACGCTGCAGATTCACCACATTTTAAAGTGTTCTCCGCTGGAATAGTTACCAAGCTTGGAACCGGAAAGGGTTTGGGTTTTTTTGCTTGTTTGATTTTTTGTTTTTGGGGGGGGGGGGGTTTGGGTTTTTTTGGTATGAGATGCAACAGAGGAAATAAAATTGAGGGCAATTTTGAGTGTTATTACATAATCAAATTGAGTTAAAATGAATGGTCAGATCTTCTACAAACACATGTGTGATATCACATTCCATTCACCAAGCGACTAAAAGCCCTGTTCTGAGTGTGTGAACACGTTGGTTTTACAGTCAAGGGTTATAAAGAGGTCAGTAATCAGTCACAAATGTGCATCGTTGATGTAACTGATGTCAGGCGGTTTTTCTCATGTCATAACATCCTGTGCTTGATTGTTTACCGTACCCCCCACCCCAAACCCAACCCAATCACCCTCTCCCTCCCTCCATTCCCCAACACCACACACAAACACACACTTACTCACTTACTGTATACACTTACAAACAGCTTTCTCATGGGAGGTTTGCATTCTCCCAGACCTCTCAATGGCGGGTGTGGTGGGATTATAGCCCCCACCCCCACCCCACCCCACCCCGTTTCTCTGCTGGCTGCACAGTCACATTTAAAAGTGTGGAAGGGCTACATTGTTGGCACTGACAAATCCAGAGCCCTTAAACATATGCCTTCAGGTAGGCATAGCTGCACTGTACCACGATAAAATGTAATTCATCACGCTTGCCGTTCACCGCCCTACAGCTCTGATCCAGTGGCATTATTCATGTCTCTTCACTGACTGTCTCAGAGACTTGCTGGGACTGACCGGTAATACCCTGTCACTGATTACTAGTACTGTGTTGTAAGGAGACTCATGGAGCCTTTGAGTGTTGTTAAAAGGGAAAAGGGTACATGGGATATGAAGGCATAAGCGTGATCGTCTGCAACTGCAAGTTATTAAACACATTTAATTGAGTGATCTCAGGTTTGGGTTTTTTTTTTTCGTTGCCCTTGTCTCTCAGAAAGCTCGCCCGCAGTTTCTCCCGTGTGCATGTTCCGTCCAATGTTCTGGATGTACCTACAGTATGAAAGAATGAAAGAATGAACATGTGAGCATATGAGGAATCTTCTATGATTCCTCCCAATATCTGCCACATATAGTCAGATATGTTTCTGTCTGTTTTCTTCTGTCTTTAGTCTTCTTTATCACCGTCATTCATTATTACAGCCCTTGTCATTTTACTATTCATTTTTAAAACAGACTGAGGGCGAAGTCCAGGAGTGGTGAATTCCATTCTGTTGATGGCAAAGAGAGGAGGAATTGAGGAGAAACTGGAGTGGTTTTTAGTGAGTCTAAAAAGGTTTTGTCCTGGTTGGAAGGACCCTAGACCCCTTCTGTTTTATTTTTTTTTCCAGTAGACATCTTAATCCTCTCTCAGCAGACCACACTGGCAGAGTCAGCTGTCTGCTTCGTTTAGAGAGCTTTCTTTGTGTCTTCTCCCCCTTCACAGTGACATTTAAAGACTGAATTGTGGGAGTTGAAGTTCAAAGAAAATCAGAGCTCAGGGAGAACAAGGCACATTGCACTCACACAGAGAGAGCAGGGCTTCATCAAATATATGATAGCAATGCTAATATATACTCTGAAGATGCACGGTATATTAGAACCCTAACATACTGTAGAGAAAGAAAAGAGAGAGTGAACAGAGAGGCAGAAGTCTATGAATAGTAGCTTTGTGGTCCAGCTTCCCACTACTAGCAAAGCAGAGGATGTGTAGCTTGGTCATTTATTCATGCCACGGCTAATCTTGGTCATGGATGTTGATTATAATAGCAGATCATACTTCTATCACAAAAGCCTGGTTTTGAAAGGCAAAGAAAAAGCTTAGAAGGTCAGTGTGATAAAGAAGTGATTTCATATCTTATTTGAAAGACTGAATAACTATCTAAAAAGCTGTATATTCTTTAAACTCTATATACTGATTGGATTCTGAGGCTGTCTTTCATTTTAACAGCTGTTTTTGTTGACTCATCCTCTTTCATCATTACACGTGACTGGAAGCCAACAAGACAAACATCTACTGCTTTATTTTAAACAAGCACCAGCGGAAAAAGAAAAAGAAAAAGCCACAGCCTGGAGTGGCAATACGGATTTTTGGACCTTTTCTTCTTTAGTATATCATTGATTCTGTTGAATAAGTGTTAGTGTTTAGTTTCAGTGTTTTTAATTGGAAGTGAGACCTTCCAAAGGATGGTATTAGAGGTCTTGTATTGTCCTGGAGGATACAGTGTGTACGTGCAGTTTACTGTATATCTCATTTCCTCTCTTCTCTTCCCCTCCCTCCGTTAAATGTCTGTTACTGGGTTATTGAACCGACCGTCCCGTCCCTCCATAAAACCACTGGTCTCGAAAGAAGAGACGGAGGTCACAGGAAGATCACCGGCCGTGATATTCATTTAGATGTTCTGATTCTCTGTTAGTGGACAAGCCCTTTTGGAAATAATGGCACAATGAGGACGGACACTGTTAGAGGAGGGATTAATCTCTCCGTAATGACCTCCTCTTCTGATGAAGTGTCATTGGCTGCTGGATTCTTTGTTCTCTCTCTCCCTCTCTTTCTCTCTCTCTCGTTCTCTCTCTCTCTCTCTCCCCTGTTCAATGGACTGTGATTACAGTTTTCACTGTTTTGACTTTGGTCATTTAATCATATTTACATTAACAGACGGGTTCATTTTTCACTTCCTACGACAGGCCTTGGTGTTGTGTTTTTTTCTCTGTGTCTTGAGCTTGCTTGTGTTATCCTTTGCTCTGGTACCTACTTAAACGTGTCAAGCTAAGCATGTATAGGCAGTATGGAGAGAATTTGGAGTGTGGAGGGTAATATGTGAAGAGAGTATGGGAGCGGGTGTTTCAGAGATTATGTGGAAGGGGAGAGAATGTGGTTTCTGGTGGGAGACTACAGGGGAGTTCAAAGAGAAGGATCTTGTGTGCCCTTTGGAACCTGTGCTGTGGTAAGAAGATGCCAGAGAGAGAGAGAGAGAGAGAGAGAGAGAGAGAGAGAGAGATCAGATAGTGGCTGTATTTTTATGTTTGTTCTTTCCAGTATCTCTGCTTCCTGACCTGATCGTTAACCTGTTCTGTCTCACGCGTGATAAAGTCTTATGTAATGGGGCTTAATTCATCTTGAGTCTATTACAAATACAAATGTCCCTGTGTCTCTGGCTTTATATGCTGCGTTGGTATGTTGCTTCCTTATTTGAGCTTCTTTTGTAAATGTGAGCATGTTGTTCAATTACAGGCCTGAGCCGTAGACTGTTTTTTCCCACCCTGATAGCTATATTAGATAGTGTGGTTTAAACGGATATAATAGTAATTTTAGCATTTCTCTGTGTCTCTGGTAAAATTTTTGAAGGAAACCAAGAGGCTGAGAGACATAGCTGGACAAGTGCATTTCGTGTTCTGCTGTTTTGTGGTTCTTGTCAGCTCAAAGCCAGTCTGCTGAGCACCAAGGACATTCTTTTGTAGCCTTGCATTCCATCCGCTTTGTGTTTTGTTGCTCAGTGAGATCAACAAAATTAATAGCATGCTGCGTCTCTCAAGATTCTGCTTTGATTTTGGAGTTGCACTGAATTACTTAACATTGCGCTGGGCAGCATGTCCACTGGATGGGGTTTAAATTTGTCATGATGCTTAACATAAGGCAGTGGAGAATAACACCTACAAAAAATAGTTGATAATATTAAGCTGAATTCAAACCGGATTGATTGACACTGATTGACAGCAATGTCAGCATTTCAGGACATAGGAGTTGACATGATCACGCCCTCTGTCGTATGACCACACCCATTTGAATGATTTTAACATTAAAGAAGCAAAACCAATCAGCCCAGCCGCTCTGTCTCAAGATATTGTTGGTACCTGTATCATTTCAGAAAGGACCAGAACTTTCCGGTGAAGATGTGATCTCCTGAATAAAACACATTTTCCATTGTAATATGAACAGGTAATGAAATATGGCTAATACCTAGGCTCATTCCCTAGTCTATCATCTCTCAGTGACAAACTCCCTCATTTACCAGAGTGATTAATAAGCATTCATCCTCAATTTCGTTTCTCATTTTTTTGTCACTTGCTTCAAGCTTTACTAACAGCTGTGTTTGTGATGATCTACTCACTCGATGTAGCAAAATGAAAAGACAATGCAGCAAGCAGCGTTGTGAAATAGCAGGCGGCAGGAAATAAGAGCCCCCCAACCCCCAAAATAGAAGAATGAGAATTAAACTATGGTGTGTGTTATACTGTATCTATCCCAGTCTAGAAAAAAACTGATTTACTCATATCTCCATTGTATATAAATCAAAATAAAATTCAACACAGTGCTATTAACAGAAAATAGATCACTCACCTTAAATAGTCTTACTTATCATATCACCCATATTTTTTCATAGCAAGGGGCAGTAAAAACAGCAGGAAACACACGACCAAAAGGCCCCTCGGCTCTCACAGAAGGCCAAAGCTCTTTATAAAGACAGTGGTCTTAGACTGTTTGAAGGATTAAAGTTGGACCGGCATTGTAAGAAGATTACTGTGGCCCACAGCTGAGATAGATGGAGCTACACTCAGACATGACAAAGGAGGATTTGATATTTTCATCCGTGAGTAGTCAGGAGCACACGTGGCAAGTACTGTTTATGGAGTCTCACAGGCCTGTTTTCCAGTTGGCTGATACTCCATCTTAAATCTGGATGGAATTTTATTAAATCTGTTTGATTTATTAGAACTTTTCATCAAAATCGTTCAACTTCGTGTCTGTTGAAACTTTTTCTTCCCCCTCACGACAGCATGGCTGTTATGACATTTCCATAGTTACAATATCTCAGATCATGCCTCAGGCCTCATCTTTCTTTCTTTCTTTCTTTCTTTCTTTCTTTTTTCATCTAAACTGGTCAGGGCTTAATTGGCATTCAGAGAAGCTCAATTTGGAAAGGTACCAAGGACATGGTTGTGAGAGAATTGCTAGAGAGAAAGAAAGAAAGAAAGAAAGAGAGAGAGAGAGAGAAAGTTTCTGGACTAGGTTTAGTAATAGACCTTAAAATGTGTGTGAGCTTCACATTATATTCTACGTATGATCTGTAGATCAATGACATCATCAATATATCGATCGATATCAATATTGATATCAGTTTCATTTAATGATTCATCTAATACTTTGATATCTCAAGTGAAGTTAGATGTCCTGCGAGTCAAAGTAAATACTGTTAAAACAATCCCTAAGCTAAATAGCTTTCAACAAATGTTTATTTTTTGAGATGGTTAACCAGCTTTCCAACAGTGAAATAAATGAATAGTTTATATTCAGGCAAGATTATTCATTCTGTCAATTTGCAGAGCGGGCAAATAAAACATAGGTTCACATCAAGGCAATCTCATCTGTAAACCTGTGCCAGTGTTTCTGGGAGCAGAATACAAAGCTGGTTCATATCTTGACAAATATTTCATTTATCTCTGATCAGATTTCTCATTTGCAGTCAAGTGTGAAAGTTCTCTTGTGGACTTAAGGGGCTTTGTTCAGAGTTTCTGTCGTAGCTATCGTTCACACAAAACTTTAAACAAACCAATTTTCCTTTCCCTCTTTGCTGACTGGCAAAAATTTGTCTTAAACAGCTCAGATAAGGGGCCATGTAAACTTAAAAATCATAATATGACAGAGTAATTTGTTGAATAATTCTGTTTAGCTAACAAGCTTGTGATGACTACATCATCTCCGTTAGCCAGTGGTTTCGTATTTATTGCGGGGGGAAAAAAAACCCCTCTATTTTCCTTGTTTCTCCAGCCATATAAACATCAAGAGCCATGGCCCAGATTGTGAACATGGGTCCTCGGGTAATCCCTAGCGGGAAGCAGAGATGATTACGATGGTGGAGTGGGCGACTGGTTTGGCGTCGCCTGTGTTTCTCTGGCGGACTGTTAAACTCTCCTGGGTGGACAGCTTTGAAGAGTCAGCACTTATTGATGTCTCATAGTCGACCTATTCCCTCAGAGTGACAGCAGGGTCTGCCTTTGTGCTTTAGCAAATGTTTGACGGTGCCTGTCACTCAAAGTCTGCAACGCAGCCACATCACACAAACGCCACGCTGTGTTAGCCACCACACTGGAACAAAGTCAGATGCATATTTACGGGGAGCAAGACTCTGGATCCACAACCAGTATTAAAGTCGGTGTTATTTGCCCAGCTGAACAAATGATTCGATAGGGGGAACATATCTAACCCCCTGAAGGAAGGTGCCTCTGTTGTATTCTGGATTAATTAATCTGTAATTTTGTTTTCAGTAAGAGACCTTTGTTGGTGAAAACAAAAACGTTTTTGC